>NC_041380.1:452556232-452559526 GCF_002162155.2 Triticum dicoccoides
CAGTTGAGTGTGTTTTTCTTGGCTACAGTGATGAGCACAAGGGATATCGATGTTGGGACCCTATGGGTCGTCGCTTGCGCATCTCGCGTGATGTGACTTTTGACGAGTCTCGTTCTTACTACCCACGTTCTTCTTCCTCGAATTTCTTTGTGGATGACCTTTCATTCCTTCTCCTTCCTGATGCACCCTGCTATGTGCCTCATGTGCCACCTCTTCCTTCGGCACCTCTCGTTCCTTCTCATTCCCCACCGCCACCATCTTCTACACCCTCCTCCTCCACCTCTCCACCATCCTCTCCAGCCCGTCGTCCTCTCTCACCATTTCCTCTCCATTACACTCGCCGATCTCGTACTAAGGATGTCTCCTCTGTCGAGCCTTCCACCTCCAGGGCACCTCCTCTCACGCCTCCCCCGGTTCACAACCTCCGTGCTCGGCCTCGCCCCCCGCCTGATCGCTACTCTCCTGGTTGGTATGGTCTCTCTGTTGTTGCTGAGCCCACCTCCTACCGAACTGCCATGACTCAGCCTGAATGGCAACTTGCGATGGCCGAAGAGCTTGCTGCTCTTGAGCGCTCTGGCACATGGGATCTTGCTCCCCTTCCTTCTGGTGTCCGTCCCATCACCTGCAAGTGGGTCTACAAGATTAAGACTCGCTCCGATGGTTCTCTTGAGCGCTACAAAGCTCATCTTGTGGCCCGTGGTTTTCAGCAGGAACAGGGACGCGATTATGATGAGACATTCGCTCTTGTGGCCCACATGACCACAGTCCGCACTCTCCTTGTTGTGGCTTCTGTTCGCCAGTGGTCTATCTCTCAACTTGATGTTCAGAACGCTTTTCTCAATGGCGAGTTGTGTGAGGAGGTTTATATGCAGCCACCACCGGGGTACTATGCTCCTGATGGTATGGTCTGTAGACTTCGCCGCTCCCTCTATGGTCTCAAACAGGCCCCTCGCGCCTGGTTTGAGCGCTTCGCCTCTGTGGTGACTGCCGCTGGTTTCTTGCCCAGCCATCATGATCCTGCGTTGTTTGTTCACACGTCTCCTCGTGGTCGGACTCTTCTCCTTCTCTATGTCGATGACATGATCATCACCGGTGACGACTCTGAGTACATTTCCTTTGTTAAGGCTCGCCTTCGAGACCAGTTCCTCATGACTGATCTTGGTCCTCTTCGCCACTTTCTTGGGATTGAGATCTCCTCGACCTATGATGGCTTCTACATCTCCCAAGAAAAATATATTCAGGATCTTCTTGCTCGTGCTGCTCTTGGTGATGAGTGCACAGTTGTGACTCCTATGGAGCTCAACGTTCAGCTTCGTGCCTCTGATGGTGACCCTCTTTCTAATCCCACTCGCTATCGTCACCTCGTTGGCAGCCTTGTCTATCTGGCTGTCACGCGCCCTGACATCTCCTATCCTGTCCACATCCTGAGTCAGTTTGTTTCAGCCCCCACCTCTGTCCACTATAGTCACCTTCTCCGTGTTCTACAATATCTTATTGGCACGATCTCTCAGCGCCTTTTCTTTCCCCGTTCCAGCTCTCTTGAGCTCCAGGCCTACTCTGATGCTACCTGGGCTAGTGATCGCTTTGATCGATGCTCGCTGTCTGCTTACTGTGTCTTTCTTGGTGGCTCTCTTATTGCCTGGAAGACCAAGAAGCAGACTGCAGTTTCTCGCTCGAGTACAGAGGCTGAGTTGCGAGCCATGGCTATGTTGACAGCTGAGGTGATCTGGTTACGATGGTTACTTGAGGATTTTGGTGTGTCTGCTACTATCTCCACTCCTCTACTGTCCGACAACACTGGTGCTATCAGTATTGCGCGTGACCCGGTGAAGCATGAGCTCACCAAGCACATCAGTGTGGATGCCCACTTTGTGCGTGCTGCTGTGCAGGATCAGACTCTCGCTCTTCACTATGTGCCCTCGGAGTTACAGTTGGTTGACTTCTTCATGAAGGCACAGACTCGAGCGCAGCATGGGTTTTTCCTCTTCAAACTCAGTGTTGTTGATCCACCATGAGTTTGAGGGGGGGTGTTAGATGTATATAGTTCATTGTGTGCATCCTCATTGTATAAGGGGCTTTTCTGCACTTTACCATCTGTATATGTGCTGGCCGTAGGCCCTCAGTAAAGATCAGTTGCTCACTTATCTAACATGCCCCACGTGAACTTTGTTGTGTTTTCTTAACTGCCATTTGACCAAACTGAAAAAACTGTAAGCTCCTTGAATTAAGAAAAAAAAGGTTTCCCCCCGCTTTGTATTCCAAAGCAACCAACCGATACATCCAAGGATAGGTGCTGGGGCGGAAGCAGCACAATCACACCCAAAAGAAACGAAAGAGAAACAACAAGAGAAACGAAGAAGCTTCACGGCCACTGTGCCCACCGAAGATCTCCCACCAAGCTCCAAGGCTCTGAAGCACCGGTACCAATCAGCACCTCCAAGAAGGACCGCGACGAAGACGACGCTGCTGCCAAGGGTTTCCCCCGGTACACGACGAGGCGAGAGGAAGGGTCGCCCCCGACGCCCTCCAGGAAGGTCCGGCGGCACCCACCGGCGTCGCCGCGTCGGTGTCGAACAGGCCGACATGGGTTTCCCCCGATCCCAACCTTCACCTCGTGTGCTCCAGAGCCTGCCACCAAACCGACCACCATCTTGCGCCACTATGGTCAAGAAGCCTCCACGCCGTCTCACCACGGCACCACGAGGTGAGGTCTGCACAACAAGGGATAGGAGCCGGGACTAGGGGCCGTAGCACCGTCGGCACGCGGGAGGGCACAACCTCCACCGTCAACGACGGTAGCCGACCGGACACACTAGCGGGAGCCTACCAGGCCCGTGTGCCCACAGGCCCGGCCGAGAACTCCATTCCCGGAAAGCTCCCGCCATCGCGCTGCAGCAGGCACGCCATCGGCATCGCCGCCCCCCATCCGAGCCGCTCCTCCTCCTCACCACACAGACGACGACGAAGCCACGCCAGGGACCGGCCCGCTAGGACCCAGATGGGGCCAGGAGGGCCCAGATCTGGGCCGGGGACGCGCCGCCGGCCACCGCACGCCACCATGCCGCCCTGCTGCCAAGGGCAGCACCGCCACTGCGCCTACCGCCGACGACCGATGCCGGGTCGCCGGGCCGCCGCCCAGCCGGGCATCACCGCCGCCGTCACCAGCTCCGGGAGGGAGATGAACGCGCGGGTACAGAAGGGCCCGCCGCCGCCGGCAGCACCCGGACCAGCGTCGGGGCACCCGCTGGCGGCGGCGGGGGAGAGCTCACGAGGGTGGCGACCGAGGGAAGAGGA
>NC_041380.1:452559957-452572179 GCF_002162155.2 Triticum dicoccoides
GCCCCGGCCACCTCCCGGGGAGGTGGCGCAGGGGCGGGAACGGGATGGGGAGGGGGAAGAGGGGGGGCGGGGAGGGCCGGGGCGCGTGAGCCGACGGCCGGCGGTGGCGGGAGGGGGCTAGGGCGCCGCCGCCGCCGGCGGCGGAACCCTAGCGGGAGGGAGCGGACGGGAGCGGGTGCCCCGGCGCTGGTCTACTTGTCTAAGAGAAGGTTAGAAATAGCATTAAGCTCCTTGAATTCACCACACCTTCCTCTTCACCAAGTACCTGACTCCCCTTCAAGTCATGGTTCTGCTCTTTGACACCAGCATGATCTTTATGAACTTCCAATAATATCGATCACCTTTTAACCACGTATGTCAGTGACCACATGGCATGTATCCAGCTCAATCAATTCGATATACTAGTGCATGTACAACGCATATCTCATGAATCATGTTTTTTGTACTGTTTTATTACTACTTTGTACATGCCTTGATCGATTGTAACACAAATAAGCAGTCTTTCTTTTAGTTGACACAAACAAGCAATCAAGCGCTTTATCTGCACGTGAAGCACTTTATATAGAGAACATGCATTTTGATCAATTGAAACGGAATGTTTGAGACCGCAAATGCGATGGTTCAGGCATGTCGACGAAGAGCTTGAGTACAAGCTCAAGCTGGAAATAAGAGAGCTTTGGGCATAGATTAGAAGGAACTGGCCACCTGGCCGAGGACCTTCGTAAGGTCATGAGCGCCATTCGTTTTATGTAGGAATCATAAACACCGAAGATGGCATCAGGCACAATCAGAGAAAGCTTACGAGGTTGTCTCTTGATACAGACCCCATGTCAACCACGTCTTGGCCCCCAACATAGCACTATACTTATAAAGCATTGCACGAGCTAATCTAGCAATGAAAGATGAAAGGACAACTTACCTTTGTGAACACTTGATAGATGGGGTGCCTCAAATCTTGACAAATCTTGGCAAAAAATGAAGGATGGGCTTGAGCTAAGGGGAAGAACAGAGAGGGGAAAGGAGAAAACGGAGAGAATGAGCTCGGGACGAAGCAGGGGTTTATATAGGGACAACTTTAGTCCCGGTTGGTGATACAAACCGGGACTAAAGGGTCTCGTGGGGGCCCCAACCTGACGCCAGCCTGCCACCACCCCTTTAGTCCCGGTTGGTATCACCAATCGGGACTATAGGTCAAAAATGAACCGGAACTAATGATGCCCGTGCCCCCGTCCGCTCCTAGCCATTGGAACCGGGACTAATGATCACATTAGTCGCGAGCCAAAACCAGGCCGGGACTGATGCTCCGGACGAAAGGTCTGTTTTCTACTAGTGTTCACACATCCAATAGAGGGCCTTTGTATATGCAATGTGTCATTGTATGGTGGTGAAAAAACTTCCGCTTCCATATATATAGTGGTGATTCCCCTATTTGTGTCGGTTGCTGCCGACGTCGAGCTTGGATGTGCATGCACTGTCTCTGCTTCTTGTGATGCTTTTGTTACTGCCCTTCTACCACCACTTCATATTGATGTGTCATAACCGTAGACTGCATTTGCGTTGCACCTAATGAACTGGACAAATACAGGGGGCAACTCGATTGAAAGCGGACAACAACAATTGTTGATGTTCCGGCCCTGCAAATTCCAAAATTTTGTCTAAACCATATTTGATGAAGGCCATGTTTCTTAATCTTCCTGGGAAAATTTCAATGCTCTCCATAAGGGTCAAAATGATGAAGCACGCACGCTCCTCATGAGGAGATACATAGTCTGATGAGTCGTGACTCGGAGTATCCTCCGCGACATCTTGGCGGCAGCAGCGAAAGCCATTGTGGCTGGCTCTAATACCAACTGTTTTGAACCTTGATCCACCAGAAAATGCATGGCCGCGAAAAGGATTGCATATACATAGGTTTAGATGCGAGGACAACTTGGTGAAACAGATTGATTGTTCTTGCCTCCTCAAACATGGGCGCATGCCATCCTTATATAACTGATGCTTGAGGCCTTGAGCTTTCATATTCTCCTAATATGATTAGACTTCCTTATACAAATGCAGTCTTTCCTAATCTTACAATTTCCTAGTGGACTCTTAGGATACTTCTTTCTCATTGACTCCTTGTCAGGTCCTAGCAGAAAAGGAATCTCAACATATATCCCTCAGTTGTCCATCAGAGAAACACAAGTGAAGGCCACATTCACTTATCCAACGGTGCACGTGTGATTGAGAAATACAATGGCTGTTGTTACTTGGCTTATTGTTTTAATTATACTGTTTACTGTAATTTTGGTTAACTAGGTGCTTTGCTTAGGCCATTTACCACATGTTTTACTCTCGGTAATCACCAAACCGATCTGGCTATTTTTACCGTTCCCATCTGAGTAAAGTGTAAGAAAGAATTCGACAAAACATAGTTCCTTAGATTAATTACAAGTAAAAGTGATCATCTTCACAACCATCTCTGTAATCCGACAAATCCCTCGTTCGGTTTTTCGATGAATTCCTTCCAATTGTTTTGGTCCTGGCACTCCTCCCATGCTGGATCAACAGGTGATCCCTCTATTGGAGCACAAATTTGGTGAAGCAAAATATGCTTTTTGTATTGGTTTACTCTAATATCTCAGAAACAAAAGCGTGGAGTATGGACCGTTTCACCCAGCGAACACCATGTATGCATTGTGTGGTAGTGGGAAAACTGCCGCTTGCATATATATAGTCTCGATTCCCTGCTACCAAGGAAATCATCAGGTCATATTGTCATGATCATTTGCATTACTATGGCATGGCAGATCATCATACTTATTTTGTTTTGCAAAAGTGCTATTTTTACTGCTGGAATCAGCCATACACCTCTATCGAATGAAACCATGGGTACCTGAAATCAAAATCTAGAGTTTCCCAATCCATAACAACACTCGCATGATAAAACAGGGGAAATCTGGATCCAGAGCTCCCACCTCTAACTCTATCCCAAATCGATGACACATTAACCCATCCTCATTCTGTGCTGAAAACCTGAACTCTTTTTCTTTTATGTTTTGAAAGAGTAATAAGAAATCGGAACTCAGTCCGTCCTTAGTGACTTAGATAGCCAAGCCGATATATGACTTTGCAACCATGGAAATCATCGAGCGCATAGCATGCAGCTTAATGGACTCCCAAGAGCAGCAACAACTGAAGCGGATGCAGTCACAGTAAATCCCTATCCAGTTACATAGGCTCTGGTCTTTCCAGGAGCGGGGCGGGTTATAGACCATTGGTCGTTCAGAAAAAACTGGACCAGAGAGTTGATGAGGCCGCTGATATACATTTTCCCTTTGTGTAAAAGATTTGATCGGGAACAACCACATACAAACATCGATTAGCAGGCAATAACACAAAACGGTGCACGCTGGGGCTCCCGAGATTCAGATCGACCCTATTTTTACACTTTGCAAGTACACATGAAAAACACATATCTACGGTTGTTCAGACGTATTTGAAACTGCAGCATAATCATATTTGACGTCTACAGTGTTGCTATCTTGGGAACCGCGTTCTCTCCAACTGATCTTCCACATCTGGAGTAAGCTTACCCTGCATGATAGAGGAAAAATATTTTAGTCACATGGATACATAGATGCAAGGCCTGTTCATGTTGCTGTCAAAACTACGTACACATGATGAATGAGAACATTGATTTTTGGAAGGGAACCAGGGTAGTATTGGTTTGAACAGATTCAGTTCATGGAAAAATACCAAGAAGTTAACTGCATATGTCTTATTCTGATATCATTCTAGTAATCAAAGTGAACAAAGATCAACCTCATAAAGAGCGAAAACATCACAATTATGGTCGCATATTTTAGCATCAGTGGAATATGGGGATCCATGATACTGTAGCATCAATTTTGGTGTATTTGTATTGCTCAAAGCAGAACAAGCAATACTAACATCAGATTTCAAGTGGTTCAATCGAACTATAACCCTAGAAAAATAGATTCAATCAATGCATTGAGTAAGCTGATGCACACCTGTCAGGTTCAGTTGTCCTCTTTGCCAACATCAGAGTCAAGAAAACAAGTACCATCGCAGCACATAGATGTTTAAGAGTATATCCACTAACAATCTATGTGTCCACCTATATATAGGTTTGTCCGCAGCCTCTTCTACTTGGCAAGAAGGTAGAATCCTGAAATCAATTTGAAAAATCAGAACAAAAGTATCCAGACAATATAACTTTGCGCTTAGCAAACCCTCGTGAGAAATTGCGCTTAGACAAAATGATTCGGCAATGGCCTGTTCTTTAAACTGCGCTTAAATAAATGCTACTGCATAACTCATTCTTGTATCAATTGTTATGTTCTCTGGATCGGATTGGGCTAGTTATTCCGGTAAACCTACCTTCACTTATGGCTCGAGGAGGTCCCGGTGCCGGCCATGGTGACGGTGGCCGGTGATGGCAGAGAGTAACAGTGGCGGTGCTTTCTGTCAGCACTGCACTAACCCTAGATCGGAAGGGATTGTCGGTGGGGTGTGCGGCTGGTGAAGAACCTCGTGGTGTGAGCCGCCGGCCCCCACCTCTTTATATAGTGCAGGTGACAGGGACCCGTCAACCACAGTGGGTTGAGTGCCCCCGATCAGGGCGCGGATCTAAGGGCCCGGTGGGCCGTTGGGCCCACACGGTGGAGATCATCCTTACAGCAATTTCATCAACAACTGAAAAGGAGAAGTTCAGATGCATTTATATTAATTGGACCGCTGACTGCTTGATAAATTCCTAGATAACAGCAGACATAACTGGGGAAACAGAATCATCTTGGCACCGGTCAATGGTATTGAGAGAATAAAAACTTAAGAAGGGAAACAGTAAAACTTCTAGTGAGTTTTCTATGAATTTCAAGGTGACTATGGTTTATAACCAAGCATCATGAGTACAGACTGTCAAAAGAAAAAGTTATATCACCAGTTTTTATGCTGTGAGAAAATCGACTATGAAATAACCCAATCAAATCAGAGCAACACAAGTGAAGGGCACAGTCGGTTATCCAACCATGGCAAGATCCAATGGCTTTTGTTACTTGGCTTATTGCTTTAGTTACTGTTCACTGTAATTTAGTTGAACCAAGGGGTTTGATTCCATTTACCTCATGTTTTACTCTCGGTAATCACTAAACCGACCCGGCTATATATGTCATTCCCATCGAGAATAAAAAGAAAGAATTCGTCAAAAGTAGACGCGATTATCTTCTCAACTATCCCGTATTTTGCACCAAAATCCGAGAAATCCCTCGTCGGTTTTTTGATTAATTCCCTCCAATTGTTCCGGTCCTAGCACTCCTCCCATGTTGGTTCAACAGGAAATCCCTCTATTGGCTCTCCTCCCATCCTGGTTCAACATGAACCAAGGAGCGGGTCCCTCTATTGGCTCACAAATTCGTTGAACCGAAATATGATTTTTCTATTGGTTTACTCTAATATCTCAGAAACAAAGAGCATGGAGTATGGACCGTTTCACCCAGCCAACACCATGTATGCATTGTGTGGTGGTGGGAAAACTGCCTCTTGCACATATATAGTCTCGATTCCCTCTACCAAAGAAATCATCAGGTCATCATCTTGCCATGATCATTTGCCTTACTATGGCATGGCAGACCATGCTTATTGTGTTCCGCAAAAATGTCATTTTTACTGGTGGAATCAGCCATAGGCCTCTATCAAAAAGAAAACATGGGGACCTGAAATCAAAATCTAGAGTTCCCAATCCATGGCAACAATTGCATGATAAAACGGGGGGGATCTGGGCCCAGAGCTCCCGCCTCTATATCGCAGTTATGTGCCCCTGTATCCCAAATCGACGATGCATTAACCCCTCCTCATTCTACAATGAAAACCTGAACTTTTTATTTGAAAAGAGTAAGAAACCTGAACTCAATCCATCACTTAGACAGGCAAGCCAATAAATTATCTTGCACACACGGAAGACGTTGAGCCCATAGCATGCAGCTTAATGAACTCGGAAGAGCAGCAACAACTGAAGCAGATGCAGTCTCAATATATCCCCGTCCAGTTACATAGGCTACGGTCTTTCCAGGTGCAGGAGGAGGTATAGGCTGTTGGAGGTTCCCAAAAACTAGAGCACAAAGAGTTGATGAGGGAACTGATATACATTTTTCCTTCCTGTACAAGATATGATCAGGAAGTTTTGATCAGGAACAACCACATACGAACGTCGATTAGCAGGCAATGATACACAACCGTGCAAGCTGGGGCTCCTGATATTCTGATCGATGCTATTTTTACACTTCGGGAGTAGAGTACATATGAAAAACACATATCTACTGTTGTTCAGACGTAGTTGAAACTGCAGCATAATCATATTTGACGTCTACAGTGTTGCTAACTTGGGAACCACGTTCTCTCCAACTGATCTTCCACATCTGGAGTAAGCTTACCCTGCATGACAGAGGAAAAAACATTATGGATACATAGATGCAAGGCCTATTCAATGTGGTGAACTTCTTGTGAAAACTACATGCACATGATGAATGCGAACGTTGATTTCTGGAAGTTAACCAGAGTAGTATTAGTTTGAATAAACAGAAGCGCATCATGAAAAGTTTGGTAAGAGCTAGCCGTGCAAGTTTCAGTTCATGCTAAAAATATCAACAATTTAACTGCAGATGTCTTATTCTGATATCATTCTAGTAACCAAAGTGAACAAAAACCAACCTCATAAAGAGCGAAAACATCAAAAATTTGGTAAATCAGTGATAGATCCACAAGTCACCATAGTTCCTGCAACATGCAATATTTTCTGTTAAATCATTTTTCCTTTTTGGAACAACAAATAGACGGTCCAACAGAAAAGGTGTGCATGGGCTGCAAGAAAACAGATGATCACGGATATTTAGGAACTCCGCACGGAAGTGGTTGAGAGAACATGAAACAAATGAATCAGTATTATCCACTTCGGCACAATCAGTGTTTCCTAATGCATGAAACTACATTGATCTACAGAACCCACACCAATGTCAAACTAGTGAATGGCTAGCTAAAGTAAATGCGAACATGACCTAAGCCTATACTAGTATTATATCCAGGAATTAATTCACTGGAATACATACGAGCAGACTGTCTTACTGTCTGGATTGCACAGAAGGTGTATATATGCATTTATGTACATGAACTGGACCAAGAACAAGGTAAAACAGTCGGTGCACGATAAAATGCAGAGCTGTGCTGTGCACAACAAAGAAATTAGATGTCCAAAAATGCAATGACTGACAACTTATAAAATGTTCTTAACTGTTATATATTCATAATGGTGCCTCATTTAGAAGGGCTTGATATTATGTCTAAGGCTGTAACCATACAAATGGGGAGAAACAAGCTAAAAATGAGGAATAGCTTATCAATAAGTCAATACTATCAACAGTTTCATGTTTTGCGGAGCGTAAGCTTCCATTATTCTCAAGAGGCATCCATACTAGATAGGAAAAATAGAGTGGCATACATAACACGAGGCACTAAGTAGAAGCGAGAACTTTTCTATAAATGACCTACTACTCCAGATTGTTTACGCAGTCTCCACATCGGGCACAGCATCGCCAGCAGTATCTTCAGGTCCAGCATCCTTCTGGACAAAATCATACCCATATTCCTCTTCTGAAGCATCCTCCTCCGCACTTCTGCCAAAGATGAATGGTCTCTTGCCCATCGTCGTGAAAGGCATCAGCCCCAGTGCACGCGCTGTTTTAATCTCTCTCGCCACCTTGCGCTGAGCTTTTGCACTTATCTTGGTCTGGAGAGCAGATCAATAAGTTAGAAACAATAGGCAAGTAGGTGCCTCATAAAGAACATGGATACACCCATGAAGCTGACCTTCAGAAGCAGGCAGGTACTCTCTCAAGGTAATAGTAAAACAAGATACAATAACACTACATACTGAGCATTGACAAAGGGAGATGATGTTATATGTGCCGCCTTAATTATAAGTTGGGTTACTTTAAGATTATGCATGAAAAAGTTTGTGCTCAACAAGCATGAAAATGAACACCTCAACAACAGCACTATGAGCGAAGGGGGACATTCACAAATAACCAGTGTCCCATTTCTGTTAGTAAGACTGTAAGAGTAACATTTGAAATATAATGCATTGCAGGGCAGTTGCTGCTTGAACTCTAACACTCCTTCGTAAGAGAATATGCATTTAGCTCTGAACAAGAGAATAGCATTATTGACAACAATCTGAGAAACCATGATCTGCATTTATATTATATATCAGGAAGACAAGAATCTGTCCACCCAATATTTTCTTATATCTTATATAAAAGCCGGGAAAGTACCCTATTACCTGATTCCTCTTGATGATAATGCCAGCCTCTGTAATAAAGTTGGCAAGGAATCTAACATTCTGCAAGGAATAATTCCATGTGGTCAGAGAATGCAACTTGAAGATAGTTGTAATAGGTCAAGATATCGAAATGTATCAAGCAGATCAAAATTGGTCTCTCGAAAACCATGTATCCATGCATGAAGGTGTCTGGCAGTAGGTAAATTATTCAAAAAAAAAGGTTACAAACCACCAAAAGATGAGCAGTTTAGTCATACACACTGTTTAAGCAAAGTGGCAGACCTCCAACCAAAACACTACCACGTTTACATATTTCCGTCGCTTCAATACCATTACTGATTACTCCCTCTAGCAAAACATAGGCGGTATTTTTATTGGTTAAGACAATTGTGAATCAAATCTAGTGAAATGCTATCAGATTTGATTGCAAAAGTAGCCTGAGCTCAATTACCAATCTCGCCGTCTCACAGGAGCTAAATTACGCCGCCATGTGTGGCAGCAAGAATAACCATGTGAGAAGCTTCTACATACTCTCCAAGAATCTTATGTTGGTTATGGCCGGCAAAGGAAGATTTAATTTTTTTTTCCTGATGTATGACAAGGTTCAAATATTTTATTACTTTCAGTTCTGCTTGTAGATATTGATGCATGTGTGTTTATAAGTTTTTTGTAGGGGAAATATGGATGGTGCTTGTTGCCAAGCACATGCAGGACAAAACAATTGTGTCTGTTCTTGGAGAAGGTTTTAGCAATATGCATTTTGGGATGGAGAGATCAATAATAGAACAAGCCTGATGAGTAAGCTCTAGGCAACACAAACCAAAGATTTAACAAGTTCACTTTTTGTGCTTGAGAAGATTCGGGCTATGGTTGCTGCAGTTTTGTTTGTATTGATTGGGTGCCTAGTGATATGGTCTTCCTCTTGAAAATATTCTACTTTTATTTGTGCTGATTGGTTACATTTTCTTCTTCTATAATGCAGGTGGCCGTGCAATACTAATCTGAAGTGCGCAGGGGTTTGTGTGCTAACACATGAGTGGTTTTTGGAAATAAGAAAAATAAGGAAAATAATATGGTCCATGCCTACATAGCATTCAAATCGCTTTGACACTTGCTGTGTTCCAATATTGGCATCTAAACATCATCTTAGAAAGTTAGAAGAATGTGAGGCAATAATTCAAATTAACAGAATAACAAGCAACATGTGAGTTCAACTATACTGAACTTGTTAATAATTGCTAAACTCAAATATGGCGACAGAAAGCATCAAGAGAAAATGTCAGAACCCTAACAACCTTAGGGTAGCGTCACCAGATATTTGGAAAAAATAGCATGGATGTATCATCATCTAGCATATGACTTACTCCAACCATTCACGAAAGAAGTGCTGTTTGAGGCATACCATAGTCATTGTATTCCTGAACTTTATAATGGTTAACAGTTCTAGAGTTTACAAGCTGCCAAAGTACTCAAAACTAAAACTAAAACTGTGGCCAGTTTACATAGGTTGCCAGGCAGATGTACTCACCCTAAAATCAGCTTTCCTTAAAACTTCCTTTGTAGATGTTTCAAACTGAGGTCTAGGAGGATTCCTTGGGGCTGCAGGTTTTGTTAGGTCAAGATCCTGCATGCAGTAGAGTTGAATAAAATCTGGTGTTAAAAGAGAGTGATTTCAGTAGATAACATACTGATGCTTGCATGCTTAAATAATAAATGGTATTCGAAAGTTAAAATGATACTATAACACTATCTTCTGGTGGTTACAGTTGTTCAGGACTTCAGGCAATAGTGAATCAAACGAGCAATTTCTTTCTGTTTTGACTTTTAACAGACATCTATCCACAAAATAGTACTCTGCTGCATGGAAATATACTAACTAAGAAAAATCTAGCTCACACATTTAGTGACGCTTCCTGAATACTCGTATAGGCTAAACAAAATCTCAAGATTGCAAAGGATTTGTGATCTCTCTAATACTTGAATCACTGAAGTAATGGAACAGATATCCCTCTTACCCGGACATTGTAAGTCGAGCCTCGCCTGTAATTCACATCTGGCCTGAAATCATAGTCATCGTCCTCAACCTCATCCGTCATGTGAAAGGTGCGGGCCGCGTCGTCCAACTTCTCGTTCATGCCATCGTTCAAGGAGTCGAAACCATCCATGATCCCATGAACACTCCTCTCACCAAACAAGTTACCCATCCCACCCTGCTGACTGAAGGCACCCATCCCAGAGCCGGTGCCATGTCTTCCTCCGAAGGAGCTCCCAACCCCATCGAGCTTCCCGAAGAACGAGTTGGCATCCGGCTCCCTCTGGTTCCCAAACATCCGCTTTTCAAAGTCCTCCGTGCTCTCGCCCGCCGCGCCCTCTTCTGCGAAGCAGCATTTGGAGCAAACAAGCATGTAAGAAGAAGAAAAAGAACAGGATCGCCGAGACATTTTAAACGGCAATTCCCCAGATGTCAGGCATGTCGTCGTCACAAAATGACGAGGGATTTCAGCACGGGGAAGCTAGAGGGCGGATTTTCTTTAAACCTAGATCTCCGTACCCGCCGCTCGATTCAGTTGGTACAGAAAGGGTGAGCTAAGTCCGGATGCGGCACGAGGTGCCGGAGATACTGCACATGAGACAGGGGTTCGGGGTGCTCACCGGACTGGAAGGAGCGACGGAACGAGGAGGTGGCGGCGGGTGGTGGGTGGGAAGGGAGGAGGCGGCGGAGCGAGCCGCGCCGTGGAAGAGATCGCCTCAGCGCCGAGCTCGCCATCTCGCTCGGTGACTCGTCGGCGGCGCCGCAATCCGTGAGGTAGGAGGGTTGGGGGTTTTGGATTTCTTTTTGCGTTTCAGACCCCGTAGATGCTTCATTTTGTGCTTATCTTCATACCATATGCACCGCCCGATAACCACATGACACATGTGTGTAAACAATCCAAACAATTCAAAAAAAAATGCACCGCCCGATATAGAAATCAAGGCTGAGATTGCGTGCAGTTAAGCAAAACATCACACGCACTAGATGAAATTTTCGTGAAGACATCCAAAACACAACACTACACTGTGTTGAGTTGTCTCCATCGTCGACGAAAGAAATTGAGACTTCGAGAACCCCTCCAAAATTCCACGCCGCTGGTCCCTCACCTTTATTCCCCGGCAATCGTCCGATTTGATTTGGGCGATGGTCCCTCGCCATATATACAGCTGCAGTAAATCGAATCTGACTTGAAGTTTGTCCCGGTTGCCCCCCTTTTGAACTCAACGGATGGTGTCGACCCTCTATATTTTGAAAGAATTTTATGAAGGACCATACGAATTGTTTCTATGAAAGTCCTTTGGATCATAGGAATCGGTTCGTCAAATTCCTACGGAATCCATTCATATACCCTCCATTCCGTATATATTTATTAGACATGAACTCAAACCTCACTTTATTTTCTACTTTCTTTCGAGAAGTCCAATACAGTAACTTTCTCCGTCTGGATTTATTATGTCCCCCTTTTATTTTGGGCCAAATTTGACATATTAATTTAACTAGTAAAATGTAGATTATATGTTATGAAAATTATACCATTGGAAAACACTTTCAAATGCAAATCCAACAATGTACTTTTTATAGCGTGTACTTTATATTTTATTAGTCATATAGACGGCCAAAGCCTGACACAAATATGATGGGCCCCAATAAACCCAGACGGATGTAGTCCACTATATCTCGCTATTCTCTCTCCTCAATCGTCTACCATTATGCATCCATTTTTCTGTGCACTACCCAAAGGCGCGTGTTATAAAATTCATATGGTTTGACATCATGTAGTAATTCATAGTACATGGCATCTCATTCCTATGTTTTTCCTTTTTCTACATTTCTAAATTTCTGTGATCCAAAGAGG
>NC_041380.1:452572561-452635825 GCF_002162155.2 Triticum dicoccoides
AAGTTTGCCATTTTTATGTTTTATATTCGAACTATTCACCATTTTCGAAAAATGAAAAGTCCAATGGGTTCAGTTGTATTCAAGTGGTTTTAAATGGTGTTTAATCATAAAGAGTTCCAAAGTGTACAGATACTTCATGACGTCAAACCTTTGACACAACCACATGAACCTATGTGTCTTTTTTTTCATGTCGGGTTCACAATACATCCCTTATATCTGCTCTTATAAATTCGTAAGTTGGTGGTCTTCCGTTCACAGATTAATTCTCACATTATCAATAATAAAAATTAGGTACTACAAATATGATACATCCTACGTTGCAGCAAATGTATCATGATCTTTTAATTAACCGATTTGATTGATGTATATTTATGATGTTGTTTTATTCCAACAAAGTTAGGGCCTACAATTGCACAAGAGTTTAACTAGTTCATGCAAAAAAGAAGGCTTCTATATCTATATACGAGCATTTAATTAATTTTTCATAGCAACACACGACTGTTTAGCTAGTTAAAGAAAATCATAGAGGCCTCGAAACACGGTTGTGGGTGACGGGTCTAACAATCCTTATTTGACTAAATGTTAGGTCAGGTACTCAACAAGCAAGTCATAGAAGTAGTGGCATAGTAAAGTCGGCGATGACCATGGGAAGTGAAAGAAGGAGGTGAGGTCTATGGAGCTACGATGGTAGCGTTGAAACATTTGTTGACACGATCAATTCAGGATCGATGGGCTTGAAGAATACAGTTTGATGTGCGTTGAAGGGCAATGTGATTCATCTAATAGTCGTAGTCATAGTCGTAGTCATAGTATTAGACGTTTTTGTGTCTATTGGTTTACTTAATCTATATCTGGTTGTATATGATGTTCTATTGATTTAATATAAACACGATTTAACTTTGAAAGAAAAAGGTAGCGTTGTTAACGAATTAGAAAGGATAATCATGGCAATATATATAGCCAAATATTTTAGCAGGAAGTACAATTTATGATAAACCACGACCTTGCACATATCTTTTTCTTTGTACAACCACCAATTTCACAATAAAACAATCTTTACAATAAGAACAACGTGTTGCATCATCCACCTGTTATGCTAACATCGTTTTGGCTCTCATGGATTGGATATAGGATTCAAAAATTGAAATTGAATTCCAGGAATAAGTTGACTCCCACAACAATTGAAATCATAAATTCTGACTCAGGAGCAAACACATCGCCAAACTTTTTTTAGTCCCAGCCCGTTTTTTTTTCATTAACCAATTATGATACAACCATTGAACAAACTCAGTTGGTGAACATGATTTGTGTGCCGCTAATCTGGCGGCTTGTCGAGCATTTAATGAACTCACACCATCCATTTCAAAAGGATCACACAAGCAATCAAACCAGTTGGATTTCCCTTTCCTTTCCCATTTGAACTTCTGTGGATTTCCTCATAATAGGAAGGTCTGCGAGAATTCTTACCATAACTTACCATATCTTTAAAATTGTCCACTCATAGCGACGATGGAATCGTCGGATTGTAGCTCAATGCGTTGCTTCAATGGCTCAATAAGTTAGAAAATAAGTTGTAGGTGGAACCTACTGCACAGTTGTACCCACCAAAATACACAAACTCGCTCCTCCGTGCACCGGTCATCTCCAATAATTTCAGATAATTTTGTGTTATGGTGTGAAGACAAGGTTGAAAAGAAAACAAAGTTTTACAAAAAATACCTGTACAACTATGTGGGACCACTTGCATGAATTAATCCGCGGGTAAGGCCAACGGTCCTCCTCGCCGTGGTGGATACCACCCATCGAATTTAAAGGAATTCCCTTGAAAATTCATACTATGTGACGCAGCGATAAAAAATTAAACACATAAATTTTTGGAAAGCGTGCACATAGTTGTGTTGTTTGATCCTGCCCTACGCAGACAACACGTTAGTCAATCTCCAATTGACATCGAGTCAATTTTTATGTGTAAACACGAGGTTCAAAATTTAAATGGCAAAAATCAACATAATGAATAATTCTCGTTTCCATGTGACAATAATTTTTGGTATCGTCTTGCTTGCTCATCGTGTGTGTGTGGTACTAAATTACGATTTTTGGGACATCATCCTGATTTGGATTATTTCTCTTGGACAGGGTAGTTCGGTGTTGTATTGTAGCATCTGTTTGGGCCGAGGACCCCATGTCTCTCTGCTTCAGGCACCATGTGTTACGCCATTTTATGGATGTGACATGCGATGTACCTCATTCCGTTCTTTTTTGTACTTACTTCTACTTCTTCTATCAATCAAAGATACACAAGTTTTTGCATATTCATGAAAGAAATATAAATATTTAAAGTTGAAACATTGTAGAATCAAACTCAGTTTTTTCTTTAAAAATTGGAGTTTGGATTCTAACATACAAGTTGAATTCAGGAGACATAATAGTCTAATATAAATGGTACACTAAGTACGTACAGTGCATGAAATTTGGTCGAGAGTTTACAAAAAAGGAAAAATCTGAGCTGGTACAGTTGCAATTTAACCGACGAGGACGTCGGTTGGAAACCGCCACCCCTCCATCGTATCGTCATTCCGCCGCGGCCCGCAGCCGGACACAAGGGAGGCGCGCGCCAGCCGAGACGAGGGAACCGGCCCCGGCCCGGCGTCGTCGTCCCCATCCCCTCGCCATCGCCCGGCAAAATCCAAATCTCCATCACAAATCTCTCTGCGTTTCCCTGCCGTCTCTGCCCGCGGGCCTTTTCCCCGGCCGGCGCGCCGATCGCGGCCGCAGGAAGCGTCGTCCGGCGAAGAAGCGTGAGGGGTGCCTAGCCTAGGAGGTAATGCCCTCCTACCCCGTCTCATACATGGCTGTGCCCAATCTCGAGTGCCTTTGATTCATCCGGTGGTGATATTGGTCAAGGCATGCATTTATCGGCAAACCAAAATGGAGCATGTTCTGGGGGCGCCGCTTCATAGATCCTCGAACGATGTCATTGAAAATCTCTTCGGATCACATTCGTTCCTGTGTATGTTGCACCTAACATGCATTTTCCCAGGACAAAAAAAAACATATTGTCATTAACAAGCTTAACACGTGTTATTGCTATATTGGCTGTATCTAGGTTTTCATTTTCTATCCTGCTGGTTTTTCCGGTATGGAATTCTGGTATGAACTGCAGAAATCTTTCCAAGTTGTCCAGAAGAATTACTCACAAGGATTTGATGTTCGTACTCTTATCATGACCAGCAGATGGCCATCCTACTACTAAGTATATTATTACAGCAGATGACCATGGTTTTATTAACTCTAAGAGACTTCTTTTTTGTTCCCATTGCTTCTTTTCTATGCAGATATTTAGCCTTGCAGTTAACTACGCTTTGATGAAGCGTGTTCTGGAGTGAGTCTCTCTAGAGACAGACAGATGGGTTCCCTCAACGAAATCGCCGTTGCTGCGGGGATAAACATATCATCAGCATTGGGTTTTCTTCTAGCGTTTGCAATTCTGAGGATACAACCCATTAATGATCGGGTGTACTTTCCAAAATGGTACCTCAAAGGGACAAGGAGCAGCCCGAGGCACATCGGGGCTGGTTTCTCTAAATTCGTGAACGCCGATTTCTCGACGTATCTGCGCTTTCTGAATTGGATGCCCGCAGCACTACAAATGCCGGAGCCAGAGCTAATTGAGCATGCAGGACTAGACGCCGCAGTATATGTCCGCATCTACCTTCTTGGGTCAGCATGATTTTCATGTTTCTCAATTCTCACATCACTGTATTTTTGCTTTCACTTTCATGTCTTGCAAGCTCAAAAAAGATGACCTCGAGCTCTCGACTGCTAGTATAAAACACGACTCTTTCTTGAGATGACAGACAAAGAAATTACATTTACTGACGGCGCATTGCTTTCTTGCTTTACAGTTTAAAAATATTTGTGCCAATTGCTTTGCTGGCATTCATTGTCCTAGTACCTGTTAATTGGAGTAGTGGAACTTTGGAACATGAAAAGGATCTGAATTATGATGAAATCGACAAGCTTTCGATATCAAATCTTGGAAAAGGTTCAAAACGGTATGGTTTTGTTTACTCCGCCTATATGTTGTATTTCTTACAGCACATCCATGGATCATGTTGTTTCTTTGAAGAGCTGTGTGTTTTCTATTACGGAGTGTTCCAAGATCGCAAAAGCTATCGTATTATTTTCAGATATTCTATATCCATAATAAAGTGGCACAAAATAGTTACGCAGTAATGGCTTAATTATAGCTAAACCGAAACCGTTGGTAATTGAACTGGTTTAAGTTGATCAATTACTTACCAAACAGAACCATTTGAAACTTAGCCATGTTCTTACTTCCACATGTAAGGATTACCTGCAAAAAAGGTCCGTTAGTGAAGGTTATTCCAGTTCTTGTCATTTTTTGCAGTCAATCTTTAGGATTCTGTCGTAGTATTTTTTTTAACACCCCCTTATGCAGCTCCCTCTTGTATTTATGTCTCCTTTACATACAATTTTACTGTCAGGGCCTCACTACAGTTTTCCGTTCAAAAAAAGTACAATTTTCTTTGCTTAACCCTCTAGGAAGCCATTTAGTTAGGACTTATGGTGCAACCTACAATAACTTAATTTTGCATTGTACTTAACAAACAGAAAAACCTAGCTGTAGAGTGTTGAAAAATAAAATGTTAAGAGTTGGGAGTAAGCCAGTGCTTTGGAGATAATACTGAACTGTAATGCTTCCAGGAAAAAACCATACGCAGGCTGCATATATTTGGAGCAAAACAAAGACAACTCATGTTTTGTATCTGCAACTGAAACTGAATGACTCCATATAGCTACAAATTTTCTCTTACGCACTTCTTCTTTTTCAATATCTATGTTTTGTACTGTCTACGTCTTCACTTGGCTGACAATAACTGTTGAATGTTTTCATAGGTTTTGGATACATATAGGAATGGCCTATGTGTTTACCTTTTGGACATTTTACGTGTTGTTTCATGAATATAAGGTTATAACAACTATGAGATTGCGCTTTCTTGCTAATCAGAGTCGTCGACCTGATCAATTCACGGTAAGAAATATATTCTTCATACCAATTTAACTAATAGATTAAAAAATCATCAGATTTAAATGTTATTTTTTTATCTTCTTAGACTTGTTGCGTTTAAACTTATTTTAGCAGACTTACTAGTGTTGCGTAAAGTTTCCTACTTTTCACTCCTATCCTGCTCTATTTAGGTACTTGTGAGAAATGTACCACCGGACCCAGATGAAACAGTTAGTGAACATGTTGAGCACTTCTTTGCTGTGAATCATCGAGATCATTACCTCAGTCATCAGGTTTTACTTTTGCCGATCTTATCTCCACTGTGGTATTGTTATGGTGAATACAAAAACATTAACGAGAACCAAGAAAAATAAAACTGAAGCAGATATTTTTATTTTGAAGTGCAAGCTTTTCTATACTCTTCATCTGAAGTAGAAGCATCTGTTTACTCTTCTAGAAAAAGGGATACCATGTCTATACCAAAATTCCAGTTGCTCCTTTTTTATTATCACATTTGGAGTAATTTGGTGAGTGTGTTATCAACAGATTGTATACAATGCAAACGCCCTTGCCGGTTTGGTTGAGAAGAAGAAAGGCTTGAAGAACTGGCTGGTCTACTACGAAAATCAGCATGCTCATAATCCTGCAAAGAAGCCAACTATGAAGGTATGATTTTCTCCTATGCAAAGCATGCACTTGAAGCTTCTTTTCATCTATAACAAAGCTATTTCACTGTGTGATTTATTAATCTGGCAAGTGGTATATGACTAGACTACATCTCTTATAGACAGGACTGTGGGGTCTTTGGGGGCGAAAGGTGGATGCTATAGAATACTACAAGGCAGAAATTGAGGAGCTATGTAAACAGGTACTAGCTTCATTGAAAGGAATGGTCCACAACACTGGGCAATATTGATAGTCCTTAACTTGTGTTCCAGGAAGACGTGGAGAGACAAAAGGTGATGAGTGACCCTAATGCTATTATGCCGGCGGCATTTGTTTCTTTCAAAAGTCAGTGGGGGGCTGCTGTTTGTGCTCAAACACAGCAGACAAGTAATCCGACAGTGTGGCTAACCGAGTGGGCTCCGGAACCTCGTGATGTTTACTGGCCTAATCTCGCAATCCCTTTTGTTGAGCTCTCGGTTAGGAGGCTTATCATTTCCGTTGCGCTGTTCTTCCTCACTTTTTTCTTCATGATACCAATTGCATTTGTCCAATCCTTGGCAAATCTAGATGAGATTGAGCGGCTGCTTCCTTTCTTGAAACCCATAATAGAAAGGTGAGTTTTATTTCTAGTAGTTTATAGTTGAATTTTAAATAAGAGAAAAGAGCATTTACAGCATGTTTTTCACAAGAAGCATCTTCTGAATCCTTCCATCCTACTACTCCAACGATTTAAGGCAATGACTGGCTTGCGACTCGGTTAGTTCAGGTCCTAAGAGCTACATGTACACATTTTGATTTGATAAATTAGCTGGGTTCAATCAAAAAGATGTGCAAAATTCAAACTACCATGACATGTTAGGCTTACAAGAGGGCAACAGGTCCACATGCCAGTGACACAGCGATGGTATACTCCGACTTGGATGATCTTTGCAATGATATGCATCATGGAGCAATTTTGCCAATGGCCAACATTTGCAGTTCATTTGTAGCCGTTCTCAACATCATTTAACAACAGCATCTTAACATCTTATATAGTGTAATGTTGTACTATTTCATAAATATCATTTTCTTGCTAGTTGCTACATTGAACAGATATTATAAAGCTCGTGGAAAACAAGAACCTCAAATAAATGTAAGATTTGAACATGTTATAAAGATACCATTTATTTTGGTAGGGAACAAGGTATATTTTTCCAGTGCTGGAAATCTAGATTGGTAGAAGTTATACTCAATTCTGCTCTCTAGAAACCTAAATACCGATTAATAAAAATGTTGCCCAAATATGTTTCTTTACTGAGCAATAAAGTGCTGAAAGAAATTTTGATAAATTTAGCAAACCTCAAATTACATAAAATGGCTATATTGTACTCCGTCCCATAATATAAGAGCGTTTTTTACACTAGTGTATTGTCAAAAACGATCTTATATTATGGGACGGAGGGAGTATTTGTCTGGAAGATATTGTCTTTCTGGATCTAGTTTCATATTTTCATTATTGATGCACTGTCCTGCAGAAATTCTTTGAAGTCAGTTATACAAGGTTTCTTGCCAGGGATTGCATTAAAAATCTTCCTTATACTTCTCCCGATGTTTCTAATGACCATGAGCAAGATGGAAGGTCATATATCAATCTCTGGATTGGACAGGAGGACCGCATCAACATACTTCATGTTCCTTTTTGTCAATGTATTCTTGGGGAGTGTAATAACTGGAACAGCATTCCAACAGCTCGACACTTTTATCCATCAGCCAGCTAACAAGTAGGCTAGATCTTGAAATTGCTTCTTTTTTTGCATTAATGGTATTTCTATTAAAACAATGGATGGGGCCAATGTTTACTGCCACCTAATTCTTTTGCCATTCGTTCTCCTTTTGTCATGACAAGAATTCCAGAGACTGTTGGAGAATCAATTCCCATGAAAGCAACATTTTTCATTACATATGTAATGGTTGATGGATGGGCCGGTATCGCTGCTGAAGTTCTCAGGTTGAAGCCGTTGGTCATGTTCCACATAAAGAACACTTTCTTGGTCAGAACTGAGCAGGATCGTCAGCAGGCCATGGATCCTGGGAGCTTGGATTTTGGCACCACTGAACCACGAATACAACTCTACTTCCTGCTAGGACTAGTATATGCTGTTGTCACACCAATTCTTCTTCCTTTCATCATCGTGTTCTTCAGCCTTGCCTATCTTGTGTTCAGACACCAGGTACTAATCCCTGTTCATATCATCTTTCTGTTCTTTCACCAGTATGTTTTTATTTCTTTTTGTGAGGTCTTGCACCAGTATGTTTGCTGTCATCACATTCATATCAGCATAAAACACCTATTTATGCTCATAAAGTTATAACTATCCATGCCATTCTTAGTAAACAACTGGATGTTTCATTCAGTAAACTAAAATACCCTGCATGCTAGGCAGCTTTCATACTTCATTTTTTCTACTAGCTTAGGCCACTAATATATTTTCGGCTTCTTTCGCTGCAAGATCATTAATGTCTATAACCAGCAATACGAGAGCGGCGCACTATTCTGGCCAGATGTGCAAACACGACTTATTGCCGCATTAATAGTATCACAAATCCTCCTACTGGGACTACTGAGCACACAGGAAGCAGAGAAGTCTACTGTCGCTCTCCTTCCTCTTCCTGTCCTGACCATATGGTTCCACTATGTTTGCAAGGGTCGGTTTGAACCAGCGTATGTAAAGTTCCCCTTGCAGGTAGGGTTGAAACTTACCCTTCATTAAGATCTTCACCATAGTGTCTCAAATATTGAGCTAGGATGGCCTTGGTGCATACACTTACTGTTTGGTTTTGCAGGAAGCCATGGTGAAGGACACACTGCAACGAGCAAATGACCCGACTATGAGTTTGAGAGAATACCTGAAGGATGCATATGTGCACCCGGTCTTCCAGAAGGATGACATGTATGAGCTTGTTGCCATGGATGAAGAAGAGAAGAATCCCACTGTTGCGACGAAGCGTCAATCGCGCATGAACACACCAGCAGAAAGCAAGTTCAATTCCAGTGTTGGCACTAGTGAAGGAGAATTCAGTCGGATGCATCCTGCTTGAGAAAATGTAAAGTTTCTGGATTTTTTGGTGATCTTGTACACGTTGGAGCAAAAAGGAAATGCAGGAAGTAGCAGAATGTACAATATACATGATCAACAGTCGCATCACTGCATTAGCATGTGCTGCTGCGCAAGATTATGATTTGAGCCCCAGAGCACTTAAAAAACTCAAAACACTGTCATTAGTTGAATCGAGTCCTTCCATCAGTTGAATTTATTAATATTACGATACTAGCGCATGCGATGATGTCTTACAAATGCAAGCTACAGGAGTCTTGAAAGTTTGGATATGTCAAAACAAATTTCCTACCAAACGAACTTGGGCAAATGGGTGCATCAATTCAGAACTTCTACTGATACTTTCAAGCCTTAAACTTACGAAAAAAAAGTAAATTAGAGGCTCTGCTCATAAAGAAAATAAGCAACATAAACAACAACTGGAAAAAGGATGACACTAAAATTATAAAAGGTTATCTTATAGAGATCTTGGAAAGTACAATATAGCAACAGAACTGGAATTTCTTCCGTGTTAATTGTTGGAGAAAAATCATCTCAAGCTGAGCATTCTTTCCAATATATGACATACTTTGTACATTTCTGTGCCTTGACAGTATCCTTTCTTACAAAAAGCAATGATCACTACTCGGTACAAGTACACATCTATTGCAAAGCCTTGTCCAAGAATCCACCCAATTAAAGTATGCAACTCGCCAAACTTACCACCAACAATGAGACCTCGTACAATACTTGTAACTACAGACGGAGAGAAACCATCCTCTAGTGATCGGTAGAAACAGCTAAGAGCAGCCAAGAATTTATCCTCTCTACATAGACAATCAATCACAAGAATGTAGGTGGTTTCATTGGGGGCAATGCCCTCTTCAATCATGTCATGAAGCAAGAGGTAGACCTCGTTAGATTTCCCCAACAAACTGAGATGACGGATCAATGTATTGTATGTGATAACACTGGCAACAAACCCTTCACTCCCCATCAAGCAAAGTGCATTGTGAAGCTTCCCAAGTTTACAGAGGCTGTGGACTACGATGTTGAAAGTCCAGCTATTTGGAGCTATGCCCTTCTTCGACATGTCAGTGAACAGCTTGACAACAGCCAACCATTTCCGCTCATCACAAAGCCTCCTCATCACGGTGTTATAGTTGACAACACTGGCATCCCATCCAATGTCTGCACTGCACTCCAAAAGCCATTTCGCAGCCCACGCACTTGAGGTGCGACAAACGCCATCAAGAAGGATATTCAGAGTAACCTCATTAGGATGCAGCCCCTTGGATAGCATCCTATCGACCAATGCAAAGCTCTTATCTAACCTACCAGATCTGCATAGCCCGTCCATGTAAGTGCTGTATGTGATTGTATCCGGCGTCCACCCTTTTGAGCTGCTCTCCTCAAGAAGCACCTCTACTTCCTCAAAAGCTCCGACCTTGCAAAGAGCTTTAATCAAGACATTGTAAGTAGCCGTGCTTGGAGCACATCCGGCAGCAATCATTGAGTCCAACAGCTTCTTGGCCTCATGAATCATCCCAGAAGTGCAGTACGCGTGCATGATAGGTGTATATGTGTGCGCATTCGGGCGGCACCCTTCCTCCAGCATCAAGTCCAGCACGCCCAGAGCTTCGGCAACCCGCCCGGCACTGCACAGCCCACATATCAGAGTCGAGTATGTGACAACATCTGGGGGCACACCATTCTCCGTCATCCACCCCATGACCTCGTAGGCGGCGTCGAACCGCCGCAGGTGGCAGGCGTACACCCCGACCAGGACCGTGCATGCCACGGTGTCGGGCCTGACACCGTCCACGGCCATCGCTTCTAGCACGGCGAGGGCGGCGTCCGGGCGGGAGGCAGCTGAGAGCGCTGCAGCAACTGTGGTGAAGCAGGCGGCGTCTGGGCGGCGCTGGAGGACGCTGCGCATTTCGTCGAGCAGGTGGAGGGCGCGGTCGGCGCCGGCGCCGGCCCCGCCGACAGCATCCAACGCGGCATGCGCGGACATGAGGCGGTTGTAGTCGTAGGGGTGCGGGGACTGCGGCCGGGACGGGAGAGGCAAGGGCGCGGGCTGGTCGGAGAGCTCCTTGGCGAGGGCAGCGAAGCGCAGGAGGAAGCGGTGGTCTCGGAGGTGAGCGGAGGAGAGGGAGCGAATGAGGCGGAGGCGGGGAATGTGACGAGTGAGGTAGGGCATAAAGTGGTGGGAATGGCGGCGGCGGCGGCGGCGACATCTGAGAGCCTGAGAGAGGCGGCGGCGGGTTGCAGACTCGCAGCCCAGAGCGGAGCGCGCGCCGTTCCTTGTGCAACGGGCGCGTGGGAAGTGTAACGTGAGACAGAAGAACGGATTCGGGGTGAGCAATGGGCCGAAACTTCTTTTCAGAAATGATAGGCCTCATTGACTCTTATATGAAATTTTACTTCTTGTAATTTTGTTTTCGAACCTCGAGCTTCAAATACTGAAGCTCATAGGTTAGCTAGGTCAGGTACTTCTCTACCTTACCGACACCATATTTGGTTGGGCACGTCGAGTGACCCAATCGCTTTTCCTGTAAACATTGGTATGGATCAATAAAGACCTAGTTTTCTTGCTAAAAAAGACTCTTATATGAATCAAAAAAAGGAAGAACATACTTCCCTCGGGTTTTTAATCCCGCATATAAGATTTGCCTAAAATCAAACTTCGTAAATTTTATTAAATTTATATTAAATGATATTAACATTTACAAATAAAAATATATGATTTGAAAATTAATTTCATGATGCATCTAATGGTATTAATTTATGTTGTGGAGATTGGTTTTTTTATTTTGTAATCTTAGTCAAATTTTACTATGTTTGACTTAAGACGGAACTTATATATGCAAAGTAAAAAAGAAATGAGGGGGTACATTTACAATATCATGACCACTCGATTCTTGCAAAATGTTTGTCCATTCATCATCGATATACTCCTCCCGTCCCAAAATAAGTGCCTTATAACCTTACTATAATTTTGTATTAAAATTAGTACAAAGTTGAGACACTTATTTTAGGACGGAGGGAGTAGTAATGTGTGCAACACTGTGATTAGCCTTTTGTGGTTGTAGTCAATTTGGGGTGAAATGTTGGTTTCAAGCTTGTATTTTTTATCCCAAATTCCGTGTGGCATGTGCTCTAAAAGCTGACATGTTTCTCTCTGACTTCATGTTGTAACTGTAGACATTTGCTTCTAAACGGAGCTTAATCATGAAGGATTTTTGGCTGGTGATGGCATATTTCAGTTGTTCCATTATTGTGACATGGAAACATGTCCCTTTTCTATAGATTGGAGATGTGGGGGAGGACTTAGGGTATGAGATGAATGAAGAGTGAAGGTTTATTGTTCTTGCATGAGGAGCAAGTTAATGAGGATGGCATGAAGTTGATTAGCAAATACCAACAAACTCTGGACATGATATAGAAGGCAAAGGCATGTCATATGTTTTTTCTAATTTATCTGGATCATGTGCACCTAACTTTTGGCTTTGCTTGAGATGGTGCCATTCCTTATACACCTGTCGTGTCTTCCCTGATCAGCACAAAAAGCAACCTAAAGTGCAATCAAGTGATGATCGAGCTCTCATCATATCATTGACCTTGATAGCTCAAGTTTATTCACGTCCGAGCAACTACTAGAACTCTAGCTTTAGCTAATAAGTACAAGGAAGATGGCAACGACATTGAAACTTCAAATTCACAGTGTGATATGGGGGATTGAAGATTCATATTCTGACTAAGAAGATGGTGATGATGACTTGTATGAGCATAAAGTTGATGCCCTGAATGATCCAGAAGGAAGGGGAAATCAGTTTGAGGAGAGTAAATTGCTAAGAACCCCCACATATATGGCTATGGTAATAGGTAACCACCACTTTCGACAAAAATCACAAAATAAAACACCACTTTGGAGGGCAGTGAGTAACAAAAATCATGGATTCAAATATTAGTGTGTCATAATAGCGAACTTGACTGGTTGAACCCACCCACAGAGCTTACGTGGCAAGTCAAAGTGCCAACGAGCATCTTTTGACCATAACCATCTTTGACCTTCTTTATCTGATCTCTCTCTCTCTCTCTCTCTCTCTCTCTCTCTCTCTCTCTCACACACACACACACACACACACACACACACACCTTACCTAGAATCTTGCGGTGACTCTGAGGTTGCTGCATCGTGTCACTAGTGCAGAGAAAAATGCTAGTGACGACGTGCCTTAGTGGCATGTCAACCCCATGCCACTGATATGGCACCACTGGTGGCGAGGTGGACACCACGTCTCCCGTAATTTTTCACAGTTGTGGCATGGCTTATGTTCCACATGCCACTAATAGAGTTTCTAGGCAACAAAAAAAAGTCGACGTTTCCCTCCGTCAGCGATAGAGAATGACAATTAACATAGCAACATTACTCAACTTAGCATAGCAACATTACTCAACTTAGCATAGCAATTTAACAAGCTACATAGGTAATCAACTTAGCATAACAGATTAAACAAGTTAGATAGGTAATCAACTTAGTGAGGGAGTCCTGGATTAAGGGGTCCTCGGGCATCCGGACTATGTAACATGGGCCGAACTAATGGGCTATGAAGATATAAGACATAAGACTTCCTCCCGTGTCCGGATGGGACTCTCCTTTGCGTGGATGGCAAGCTTGGCGTTCGGATATGTAGATTCCTTCCTTTGTAAACCGACTCTGTACAAACCCTAGGCCCCTCCGATGTCTATATAAACCGGATGTCAGGACCCCGATTCCAAGTCACATCGATCTAGCCGGTAACACCTCATATCACTTTGCGGCCTCACACACGGTATTCCCACGGGTGTCGCCTTACCATGGCCCGGGACCGTTTGCGCCTTTTGGCTCACGTATATGATAGTGTCGCTAGCATCCATATGACAGAGAACCCGGGCCGACATGGCTAATCGTGAACCCAAAGCGGCACTAACCTATGGGGACAGGCATACATGAATCAACTTCGAGCATGTTGGTCAGCAGCGTGTGAATCCGGGCTGTAGCACTGGGCTAACAGGACTCCGGTAACCCGGGCTGTAGCAGGCTAGGCAGGACTTCGGATGTCACCACGTGACATTTCCCCGAAGGGACAGACACAGGAACGAAGTGAAACACATGCCGGGCAGTCAAGTGTCCTGAGCAGTAGTGCTGGGCTAGCAGGACTCCGGTGAACCGGGCTATAGCGGACTACTATGGCTCAAGGAAGCACTAGACTATATTTCCCCATAAGAGAGGCTGCCAAGGATAAACAACTAGATTTGTCGGATCCCACACATACCAAGCATTTCAATCATACAGACAATATGCTCGATACGTGTAAATACAACATGGCATCACAACATAACTCTATGACTCAAAGTACTTATTCATTAGGCTCCGAGGAGCGAGATATTACAAGCATGAGTCTCATGACCCAACATTCAGAGCATACAAGTCAAAACACATGCGAAAGCTTAACATGTCTGAGTACATACATCTACAAATGGAAAAGGCTGAGAAGCCTGACTATCTACCAGATCCTACCGAGGGCACAAGATCGTAGCTGAAGTATCAAGCTAAACGTTGAATTCCACACGAAAATACTAGCGAGACTGACGTCTCTCTGCAAAACATAAAATAGGCAAACGTGAGTACAAATGTACCCAGCAAGACTTACATGAGAACTATCTACATATGCATCGGTATCAATAAAGGGGGTGGTGGAGTTTAACTGCAGCAAGCCACCTTTGACTTAGTGGCTAACCTGAACTACGACTGCAAGCAACTCTTTTGAGGTGGCGCACATGAGTCCACATATTCACCAATCAATACACTACTATGGATCCGCTCTCGTCTACCTACGAGAACGCCATCCATAGCACTCACGCTTATCTTGTGCATTTTAGAGTATCCACTTTCACTTGTCTATGAACTGTTATAGGCAACCCAGAAGTCCATTACCGCGGACACGGCTATTCGAATAGATGATGTTAACCCTGCAGGGGTGTACTTCTTCACACACGCTCTCACCACTTACCACCGTTTACACGACATGTACTCGGCAACCTTCAAGCGGAATCCCAACAAGGGTGTCGGCCACGGCCTACCTAAACACTCAAGTCTCTAGTCTAGGTTTATCGCCTATCCAGGTTCCATCCGCAGGGAGTCCGGCCGAGGTTTCCACATACGGCCCTGAACGATGTGTACAGGGTTCCGAGACACCAAACGAGCGCCCGGCATGCCCGGCCACAGTGTATCTACCACATCATAGCCCACCCCTAGGGTCAGCGCTACGCACGGCCGCCAACACATATCCTATAAACACCAGGAACTAGTTGCAACTCCTGGACAGAGAACAAGGGTGATTAAGAAGCCGAGAGGGTCCATTGATTTCGGGCCCAATGCGTGGTAGTAACTGTTTCATGGATCACAAACACAGAACTTGGTTCCTAAGAACGGTTTCAATGAGACAACCCACCATGTACTCCTACATGGCCTCTCACCGCTACCTTTACCAAATCGTGTTCACACACTTAGCTCACACACTGTAGGACATGTTTACACACCTCCGGTTCATCCCCGATGAACCAGACCTGACACGACTCTATGCAATAGCAGGCATGACAAACAAGCATGAATGAGTAGGCACATTAGGGCTCAAACAACTCCTACTCATGCTAGTGGGTTTCATCTATTTACTGTGGCAATGACAGGTCATGTAGAGGAAAGGGGTTCAACTACCGCAACATGTAACAGTTGAATCGTTGTTGTCCTAATGCAGTAAAAGAGAGCAGGAGTGAGAGAGTGGTTTGTATCAGAATGAACAATGGGGTTTTGCTTGCCTGGCACTTCTGAAGATAGTATAGTTCTTCATCGGTGTCAACGATCACAGCGTCAGTACAACGTCTATCGAGAGGGGACAACCACCGGCAACAGAGAAAGAACACAATCAATGCAATGCACAATATGATGCATGATCATGACATGTCAATATGTTGTGTTTTGAGCTAATGCAACTAGCAACATGTTAAATGGAGTTGGTTTGAACCCTAGGTTCAAATTCAAACTCCATATGTGAGAGTTTAAATTCCATTTATGTGAATTGGCCTAAACAGCAGCCATAAGTTTTTCTAACATGCATGAAAATGCCATAAACAGATTCCTTGAATTTTTTTTGATAATTTTTCATATATAAATTATTTCATTTGGAGTTACGATTTAATTTCTATGATTTTTTTGAAGTTTAAGTCATTTTCTGGAATTTCCTGAATTATTTTAAAACAGAAATTAATTACTGCATCAGCAGGTCAATGGGGCACGGTCCAGGTCAAACCTGACTAGTGGGACCCACTGGTCAGTGTCCCAGAACAGGCTAGTGACACAGACAGGTGGGGTCCGGTCAACAGGTGACGTGGCCAGGTCAAACTGACTTGTGGGGCCATTGTGGTTAGCTAAAACTAAACAGAAACTAAACTAGGTTAATTAGAGAGTGGGGCCCATCCATCAGTGAGCTAGGGGTTAGTTTAGTGGGGTCATTAGTGGCTAATGACAATGCCACGTTGGCTTCGCCGGAGTTCCACCGGCGGCGACCAAAACACGGCGGTTGGCTTCGGGATTTCGCTACGGGGGCCGGTTTGGCGCGCGGGAAGCATCTACGGGGAGCTAGCAGGGTGGCGCATCCAACGGTGGAGGTGGTCGGAGCTGGGGTGGCCTGCAGAGGCACCGACGACGAGCGAGGCGGCGGTCGGAGCTCGGGTTGATGCGGGCGCGGGGCTGCAGGGTACGGCGAGGCCAGCTAAGGGGATCTATGGCCTCCTGGTACATCTAGGAGCTCGCTAGGCTCGTCAGCTTGAGTGGAGCGGCACGGCAGCGCCATGCCCGGCATCCATGGCGGACGGCGTTGCTCGGTACCGTGGCTAGCGCGGCTACGGCAAGCGACAAGCCACGGGGACAGGGGAAAACGACGGAGGAGCTCACTGGGAGGTCGAAGCGCATCTCAGTGGGCTTGGGGACGTCCTCGATGGCGCGAATCGACCGGCGGTGATCCACGGGTCCGAGGAGGAAGAAGAGCTCGGGGTCGTCGTCACGGAGCTCCTGGCGGCGCCTGGATTGGTGCAGAGGATGGGGGGTCGAGGCGGAACTCGTGGCATAGCTGGATGGGTGTGGGGAGGTCGATGGCAGCGGCGAACGGCGGCGGTGCGTCCATGGAGGCTTCGAACATGGTGGGGAACAGGCGAGGGGGAGAGCGAGGGAGGGAGAGATCGATCCATACGGGTCTTGGGGGGCGGCGTGGCGCGACGGAAGGCTCAGGGCGCCCCGGGAAGCAGGAGGTGGCCGGGCGCGCGCGTGCGTGCCGCAGGCACACGCCCTCCTGCCCACTGGCAGGAGGTGGAAGACGACATGGAGGTGGAGGTGGGCTGGGCTGGCTTTGCCCGGCTGGGCTGCTACAGTGGTGGGCCGGTTGGCCCACCAGGTAGGTTCTCCCTCTTTCTCTTTTAATTTGTTTTCTATTTTTCTGTAGTCTTTAGGGCTTTATTAAAAATACTTAGACCCTTTCAAAAATCACCAAACTGAACATATGCCCACTGTTTGGAATATATCCAACATGGAACATTTCAGTTTAGGATTACTTAGGCATTTAAAATATTTACTAGCATTTAAATGCCCAAATTCAAATAACATATGATTTAATCCAGTGACCTTTGGATGACCTAGAAAGTATTGCACCATTTTTGTCAGAGGTTTTAGACCAAGACAAAGATGATGAACATTTTTGAAGGGCATTTCAGGATCATTGAAAAATATTTTAGTAACCCTAGTTGGATTAAGTGGTGCTGGGGGTTTCTGCCATCCCCATTTGAACTTTCAAACAAATATAGACATGATGCATGGATGCTTATGATACTAATTGCAATCAAATTCTAGGGTTGTGACAACTCGCTCCCACTAAACAAGAATCTCGTCCCGAGATTCAAGACGTGAGGTAAGAAGACAGAGGGGATACAAAGCTAACACGACCTTCACGATCCAGATGTCCTTCTCAAGGATGTTGATTCATTGCATCACCTTGATCTCGACGTCTTGCTTTGAGAACTACATCCAACATGATAATGAGTAGAAAGGGAGAATTTAAGAAGAATCGACCTCCCTGAGGTTCGAGCAACTTAGGATCATCTTAATGATCACAAGATCAACTCATGGAATGAGACATAGTAACATCTCTTGAGCTGAGACACGAAGCATACACCTAGAGGGATGGAGTGAAACGGATGGCGAAGGTTCACTAGGTAGGCAACAATTCCATACTCGAATAAGATGGAGCATGAATTTCAAAGTAGCAAGGAGATATTTGCCATGATTTCCTAACGTGATACCTCGGGGAAGGTGACTCGTAGAATTATTCCCTTAAGTGGCAAAAAGAATTACTTTTGATTCGGAGATCATTGAAACTCTTTATACCAGCCTGAGGCAATCACAATCGATCGTTTGGCGGAGTTCAAAGGAATGGCATATCCGGATCCAAATGGATGATGTGGACTATCTTGTTGAAGACAACGCAATGGATGACTTTGCTTATCATCGGAAATGGATGGGACCCATGGTAAGTCCACTTTTGAAGATGATCCTGAACAACAACTACTGAGGTGCAAGCTGGGAACGAAATGCAAATGTTGGGAATGATTCTGGTAACTGGGGAAGAACTCAATAGTCGAGAGTGAGTCCACTGTTTGAAAAGGTTATAACATAACCGAGGAAACTGGAAGCAAATCCCAGTTAACACCAACGATAAAACCTAGTGCTTGCGCGTGCTCTCAAGAACTTGAGCATCTCCATATTCATCAAGGTTTTACCAATATCCGTGTCAAGGATCCTGGCAACACAACATACCACCATGATGAATGGTGATGGATGATGTAGATGCAAAGGAAGATAACACTTTCTCAGATTTCACCTTAGCGAGGCCAAGGGAACAGAATCTGGACGATCAACCGAGAGACATTTAGCACTCCGCTTCTAATGTTCTCCTTGATGTGCTAGCGTAATCCATTTATAGATATGGTTTGATATCTAGAACATCAAGTAAAAGGTCGGACTTCGGAAGCTCAAGAATCCATAAGGAATAACTATGGAGGCAGATCCTGCGAGATCCTTATGGGGAGGTGACCAACTTCTTCAACCAGGATACTACAATAATAGGCCTTCCGGATAGGTGTGTTGGCCACGACATCCACGTTACCGGTTATAGAGAGACCAACAATATAGTTCTTGGAGTATGTTCCAACCATCATATCTGCTTGAGATTCAGATCTGGTTGGTGTTAGGATATTCCAGACCCATCCAGTCTAGAAGGAAAATGAGAGTTTGCAACACAATTTGACGAGATGACGTTGCGAGATTCTCGGGAATGAACTGTGATAGCAAGCTCCAAAACATGAGCTGGTTTTGCTACAAACCTGTGAACACGTTGTCCTAGACAAGCATGGCCACCTGGTAGTCTTACAACGAAGCACTACCGAGTTTAGGAGGAACCATCAACGAGGATATCGAAGTCCTTGCGTAAGTCTAGCTCCTAAGAAGAAACTTCTTCTCCTTGAACAAACCAATCTGTGGCTTGGTGTGCTAGGAACACATATGGAGTGGAGGTAATTAATCTACCAAACCATAGAATACTTTGCACATATGCATGACTGATTTGGGATGATTCCAAGGGAAACAAAACAAACCTTTCTCAAATTCATGGCGGCAACTTACACCTAGTGCACATGAACTTAGAGAAAGTAACTTCTTTCACCAAACATATACTTCATGGGCGGAACACGAAGGGAATGCTTACAAAGTTTCCAACACTAGCTCAATGTTCAACATGAATCATGGGGGAGACAAAATGCCGCTGATGAGCTCAACAGCAACTCACAGGAATTTCCATATCACTGGACTTCCACCATCATGTGAACATGGTGATAGCATTGGTCAGACCAAAAGATGTAATGGTGTATGCTCGAGGGATCATCCACGAGTAAGACAACATTACGAACATCGTTGGTTCTGATTTGACTTGATGATAGCCCATACTCAAGTCAAAGTTTTGACAAGACAATAGATCCAACAACTGATCACGAGGACCAATTGGTGAAGATATCATCTTTCTTCAGTACACACACAAACACAAAGATATCCCTTCAGAAAGAACCAAATTTGGCAAAGCCTTTTATCTTCCAACTCTCCAAGTTGTTGTTTAGCTTAACCAACTAGCTCAGGGGTATCCAACACAGATTCTTGGAGAAGGGGTGGTTTATTGGAAAACCAACTTGATCACGAACTCAACATAACAGTCAGGGGACAACCAGGTAACACTTCCGAGAAGATATCCGGAAATCATGAACCACCGATATGTTACTAAGCTCGAGAACAATCTTGCTCTTCAGGGCAAGATGATGTGATCAAGAGAGCGAGGGACTGACACAATCCTAACTCATTGATCGAAGAGTGCACCAGAAATAAGGACTAGGTAGCATGATCAATCTTAGGATGATGATTTAATAACCAGCACACTAAGAATGAGAGTGTTGTCCATTAACTACCATGCAACGGGGTTGCTAGGAGTATTGATTTCACACATCACGATTCACTTGTCGGTATTCTGGTTGCGACAGCACGACACCGAGGAATGAATAATGATGGCGAGAAGTGTCACTACGTCAAGAATTCATAAGGAAAGGTGCAATTCTCATGACATTCCTGACATAAGGAGGGCAATACTTCAGGGTAGAACAGACCAATAGCTTGATTGCATTTGATCTGCGAAATACAACTGCTTTGACCCAATCCTAGATATGGATGAGGTACTGGAGTTTGTTTCTCCTAGTCATTCTAGAATAGAATGGCTTGACGGACCACAAGAATAATAGGCATCGATGAACATGAATGCACAACTATTCCTGACTATCAAGTGATAGACTAGGGTCGGGATACAGCCGAGGAGGGTCAACTCAAGGAACATATAACTTTCTGAGTTGTGGATGCATAGATTAGTATGTCGAATCAAGTTCAACATGTTTCTTCCGGATAACCCATGCAGAGAGGTAGGACTGGCAGAGTCACAATTATGAATGGAGAACTCCTCAAGAGCACCCTGGTTGTGATCTTTGGTTCAAGAGAACTCCTGCCATGATGGTTCATGGTATTTGGAAGAATGATACACCACGGACCTCGAAGACTACCACAAAGATTATTAATATCCTAGAGGTACGAGCAACACTATCAACACGAGGTAATTAGAGTGGATCTTGGGTCAAGAACCCAGGAATAGAATACCTACTACTAAATGGCATCACGGGATGCATTCGAGAGTGGTGGCCAGAATCATCACACCAGAACACAAAACATGGCTAGATTACTAGGTGACTCCCTAAAACACCTAGGGTCATAGTAATAGCTCCAACATATATGTCGAGGCAACAAAGTACCTCAACTCACCGATTAGTGTGATTAATCTGGCCCAAATGGACATCAGGAACAGGAGGAAGGGGTTTGCAAATGCATCAAACTACTTAGAAACCTGGGATGACTCGGACAGCATAACGACTGTAAATGCTCAAAAGATTTGAGACATCCTGCAAAATGGTGGCATAACCACTCAACAACACAATATCAAAGTTCCGAGATCAACTGTCAACATACGGAAGTAGTAGGAACGGAACTGAGGCTTGAAACTATCAATTCTATAAATCTATGGATTAGTAACACGGCATCCTGATAGATAGAAGAGAAGCCTAGTTCTTAACCCCTGCAGAAAAGAAGAGGGTGACTCAGATCAGAGGGCATAGGGTAAAGGAGTAAAAAGAGCCTTACATTCCCTTCCACAATCAATCCCCTTATATAACTAAAGCATTTCTAGACTCGACATCGACCAGTATGGCTTGGTAATCCTACAGGCAGTCAGGCTCTGATACCAATGCTGTCAGGACCCTGATTCCAAGTCACATCGATCTAGCCGGTAACACCTCATATCACTTTGCGGCCTCACGCACGGTATTCCCACGGGTGTCACCTTACCATGGCCCGGGACCGTTTGCGCCTTTTGGCTCACGTATATGATAGTGTCGCTAGCATCCATATGACAGAGAACCCGGGCCGACATGGCTAATCGTGAACCCAAAGCGGCACTAACCTATGGGGACAGGCATACATGAATCAACTTCGAGCATGTCGGTCAGCAGCGTGTGAATCCGAGCTGTAGCACTGGGCTAACAGGACTCCGGTAACCCGGGCTGTAGTAGGCTAGGCAGGACTTCGGATGTCACCACGTGACATTTCCCCAAAGGGACAGACACAGGAGCAAAGTGAAACACATGCCGGCCAGTCAAGTGTCCTGAGCAGTAGTGCTGGGCTAGCAGGACTCCGGTGAACCGGGCTGTAGCGGACTACTATGGCTCAAGGAAGCACTAGACTACATTTCCCCATAAGAGAGGCTGCTAAGGATAAACAACTAGATTTGTCGGATCCCACACATACCAAGCATTTTAATCATACACACAATATGCTCGATATGTGTAAATACAACATGGCATCACAACATAACTCTACGACTCAAAGTACTTATTCATTAGGCTCTGAGGAGCGAGATATTACAAGCATGGGTCTCATGACCCAACATTCAAAGCATACAAGTCAAAACACATGCGGAAGCTTAACATGTCTGAGTACAGACATCTACAAATGGAAAAGGCTGAGAAGCCTGACTATCTACCAGATCCTGCCGAGGGCACAAGATCGTAGCTGAGGTATCAAGCTAAACGTCGAAGTCCACATGGAACTACTAGCGAGACTGACGTCTCTCTGCAAAACATAAAATAGGCAAACGTGAGTACAAATGTACCCAACAAGACTTACATCAGAACTATCTACATATGCATCGGTATCAATAAAGGGGGTGGTGGAGTTTAACTGTAGCAAGCCAGCTTTGACTCAGTGGCTAACCTGAACTACGACTGCAAGTAACTCTTTTGAGGTGGCGCACACGAGTCCACATATTCACCAATCAATACACTACTATGGATCCGCTCTCGTCTACCTACGAGAACGCCATCCATAGCACTCACGCTTATCTTGCACATTTTAGAGTATCCACTTTCACTTGTCTATGAAATGTTATAGGCAACCCAGAAGTCCATTACCGCGGACACGGCTATTCGAATAGATGATGTTAACCCTACAGGGGTGTACTTCTTCACACGCGCTCTCACCACTTACCGCCGTTTACACGACATGTACTCGGCAACCTTCAAGCGGAAGCCCAACGAGGGTGTCGGCCACGGCCGACCTAAACACTCAAGTCTCTAGTCCAGGTTTATCGCCTATCCAGGTTCCATCCGCAGGGAGTCCGGCCGAGGTTTCCACATACGGCCCCGAACGATGTGTACAGGTTCGAGACACCAAACGGGCGCCCGGCATGACCGACCATGGTGTATCTACCGCATCATAGCCCACCCCTAGGGTCAGCGCTACGCACGGCCGCCAACACATATCCTATAAACACCAGGAACTAGTTGCAACTCCTGGACAGAGGACAAGGGTGATTAAGTGTCACAGCCCTAGCTTTACCCTGGCCTTGGACTAGTTTGGTTGCTGCATCATGTTTAAATTCAATTGAAATTTGAATTGAGGAATTTTCCAAGCCTCAGAAAACCTCTAAAAATAACCAACATTTAAATCTCATCAAATGAGTCCAAGAAAATGTTCCTATTATTCTGTGAAAATATTGGCATGAGGTGAAATTCAAACCAATATTTTGGGAGTCACAGAAATAATTTATTTGGGCCTTTGATTTAAATCAATAATATATTTGGGTTGGAATTATTTCTGTTATATAAGAAATAATGTCCAAATAATCCCAAACTGAAATGTTTCATGTTGGGTTTATTCCATACAGTGAGCATGAGCAGTTTGGTGATTTTTGGAAGTGTCTAAGTATTTTTAATAAAGCCACAAAGTTGCAGAATAATAGAAAACAAGAAATATAAAAAAAAAGAGAGAAGCCCACCTGGACCTTACCTGGCGGCCCAAGTGGCCGGCCCAGCCCACCTGGCCCCCTCCCTGTCGTCTTCCTCCTTCGCCAGGAGGACAGACGTGTGGCCGCCGTGCGCGCACACGCGCCCCGGCCACCTCCTGCTTGCCGCTTCCTCGACCCCCCTGGAGATGCCACGCACCTCCCTGGCGCCACATCCACTTCTCCCTCCGACCCTATCATCCTCTGCTCTCTCCCTCCCGCGACCGAACACCACCATCGCCGCCGCTCGCTGCTAACGCGCCCACCGAGCTCGCCTGACCTCCCCACCATATCCCTAGGCTCCGCCGCGGCTCTGCACGTCGACGAGAAGAACAAAACAAGCCCCGGGAGCCCCTCAGCCTCGCCATCGCCCTCATCCTCGGGAGCCGACCACCGCTGTCGTCGATTCGCCGGCCACAGGACATCCCCGAGCAAGTCGAACCCATCATCGTGATCACTGTGAGCTGCACCGTCGTTTCCCCCTAACCCCGCGGCCTAGCGCTCGCTGCAGCACCATTTTCCATGACGCCCGAAGCACGCCGCCGCACGAAACCGTCACCGATGAGGCTCCGGTGGCCAATCGGCCCCGTTCATATGCCCTTTGGCTTTGTGAGAGCCTGCAGAACGCGTAGGTGCTACCCGTTGATCCTCCCGTGCACGGTGTCGTCATTTTCATCGGCGCCTGAACTCCGGCGGCCGCAACCGAGCTCGCCGCCGTCGACTCCGGCCACCCCAGGCCCGGAGACCACCACCATCCGACGCGCCATCGCGCCAGCTCTCCGTAGGGCCAAACGGCGCACCGAACGATGCATGATAGGCAAAACCCGAGCCACCCCGGTGCGTCTCCGCCGCGTTTTTGGTCGTCGCCGGTGAAACTCCGGCGAGCCAACGTGGCACACTTAGTTAACACTAATGACGCCATTAGCTGATCACTGTGCCACTAACGGATGGGCCCCACGTGCTAATTAACCCCGGATTTTATTCCCTATTTAACTTAGACTAACCCACCAGGCCCACATGTCAGGTTGACTTTGCTGACGAGGCAGTTGACTGGGCCCAAACGTCAGCGACCCTAACCAGCACTGGTTCACTGACTAGTGGACCCCACTGGTCAGGTTTGACCCGGGGCAGCCCTGTTGACCTGCTGAGGTCAGCATGACGTAATGCTGATGCAATAATGTAATTTCTGGATTTATTTCTATTCAGGAAATTCCAGAAAATTGCCTAAACTTCCAAAAATCATAGAAATTCAACCGTAACTCCAAATGAAATAATCTATATATGAAAAATTATCAGAAAAATCCAATCTATCCATTTACACTACTTTCATGCATGTTCAACCAACTTATACCCACTGTATAAGTGAAAACATGATAATGGCATTTTAAATGCTAAATATGGAGTTTGCATATGAACCCTTGGTCCATATGGACTTCATCTAAATTGTTGCTAGATGCATTAGTGCAAAACACATTCATATTGCCATATCATAGCATGCATCATATTGTTGCATATCGTCATGTGTTGATTGAGTTCTTTCTCAGTTGCCGGTGTTTGTCCCCTCTCGATAGACGTTGTACCGACGCTGTGATCATTGACACTAATGAAGACCCAATGATATCTTTAGAAGTGCCAGGCAAGCAAAACCCCTTTGTTCATTCCGATACAAACCCACTCTCTCGCTCCTGCTCTCTTTTACTGCATTAGGACAACAACGATTCAACAGTTACATGTTGCGGTAGTTGAACCCCTTTCCTCTACATGACCTGTCATTGCCACAGTAAATAGATGAAACCCACTAGCATGAGTAGGAGTTGTTTGAGCCCTAATGTGCCTACTCATTCATGCTTTTTTGTCATGCCTGCTATTGCATAGAGTCGTGTCAGGTCTGGTTCATCGGGGATGAACCGGAGGTGTGTAAACATGTCCTACAGTGTGTGAGCTAAGTGTGTGAACACGATTTGGTAAAGGTAGCGGTGCGAGGCCATGTAGGAGTACATGGTGGGTTGTCTCATTGAAACCGTTCTTAGGAACCGAGTTCTGTGTTTGTGATCCATGAAACAGTTACTACCACGCATTGGGCCCGAAACCAATGGACCCTCTCGGCTTCTTAATGTCAGGACCCCGATTCCAAGTCACATTGATCTAGCCGGTAACACCTCATATCACTTTGCGGCCTCACGCACGGTATTCCCACGAGTGTCGCCTTACCATGGCCTGGGACCGTTTGCGCCTTTTGGCTCACGTATATGATAGTGTCGCTAGCATCCATATGACAGAGAACCCTTGCCGACATGGCTAATCGTGAACCCAAAGCGGCACTAACCTATGGGGACAGGCATACATGAATCACATCGAGCGTGTCGGTCAGCATCGTGTGAATCCGGGCTGTAGCACTGGGCTAACAGGACTCCGGGAACCCGGGCTATAGCAGGCTAGGATGGACTCAGGATGTCAACGCGTGACATTTCCTCAAAGGGACAGACAAAGGAACGAAGTGAAACACATGCCGGCGAGTCAAGTGTCCTGAGCAGTAGTGCTGGGCTAGCAGGACTCCGGTGAACCAGGTTGTAGCGGACTACTATGGCTCATGGAAGCACTAGACTACATTTCCCCATAAGAGAGGCTGCCAAGGATAAACCACTAGATTGTCGGATCTCACACATACCAAGCATTTCAATCATACACACAATATGCTCGATATGTGTAAATACAACATGGCATCACAACAGAACTCTACAACTCAAGTATTTATTCATTAGGCTCCGAGGAGCGAGATATTACAAACATGGGTCTCATGACCCAACAATCATAGCATACAAATCAAAGCACATGCGGAAGCTTAACATGTCCGAGTACAGACATCTACAAATGGAAAAGGCTGAGAAGCCTGACTATCTACCAGATCCTGCCGAGGGCACAAGATCGTAGCTGAGGTATCAAGCTAAACGTCGAAGTCCACGCGAAACTACTAGCGAGACTGAAGTCTCTCTGCAAAACATAAATTAAGCAAACGTGAGTACAAATGTACCCAGCAAGACTTACATCAGAACTATCTACATATGCATTAGTATCAATAAAGGGGGTGGTGGAGTTTAACTGCAGCAAGCCAGCTTTGACTCAGTGGCTAACCTGAACTACGACTGCAAGCAACTCTTTTGAGGTGGCGCACACGAGTCCACATATTCACCATTCAATACACCACTATGGATCCGCTCCCGTCTCCCTACGGGAAGGCCATCCATAGCACGCACACTTATCTTGCGAGTTTTAGAGTATCCACTTTCACTTGTCTATGAACTGTTATAGGCAACCCAGAAGTCCATTACCGCGGACACGGCTATTCGAATAGATGATGATAACCCTGCAGGGGTGTACTTCTTCACACACGCTCTCACCACTTACCGTCATTTACACGACATGTACTCGGCAACCTGGGCTTCCGCTTGAAGGTTGCCGAGTACATGTGGTGTAAACGACGGTAAGTGGTGAGAGCGTGTGTGAAGAAGTACACCCCTGCAGGGTTATCATCATCTATTCGAATAGCCGTGTCCGCGGTAATGGACTTCTGGGTTGCCTATAACAGTTCATAGACAAGTGAAAGTGGATACTCTAAAACTCGCAAGATAAGTGTGAGTGCTATGGATGGCCTTCCCGTAGGGAGACGGGAGCGGATCCATAGTGGTGTATTGAATGGTGAATATGTGGACTCGTGTGCGCCACCTCAAAAGAGTTGCTTGTAGTCGTAGTTCAGGTTAGCCACTGAGTCAAAGCTGGCTTGCTGCAGTTAAACTCCACCACCCCATTTATTGATACTAATGCATATGTAGATAGTTCTGATGTAAGTCTTGCTGGGTACATTTGTACTCACGTTTGCTTAATTTATGTTTTGCAGAGAGACTTCAGTCTCGCTAGTAGTTTCGTGTGGACTTCGACGTTTAGCTTGATACCTCAGCTACGATCTTGTGCCCTCGGCAGGATCTGGTAGATAGTCAGGCTTCTCAGCCTTTTCCATTTGTAGATGTCTATACTCGGACATGTTAAGCTTCCGCATGTGCTTTGATTTGTATGCTATGATTGTTGGGTCATGAGACCCATGTTTGTAATATCTCGCTCCTCGGAGCCTAATGAATAAATACTTGAGTTGTAGAGTTCTGTTGTGATGCCATGTTGTATTTACACATATCGAGCATATTGTGTGTATGATTGAAATGCTTGGTATGTGTGAGATCCGACAATCTAGTGGTTTATCCTTGGCAGCCTCTCTTATGGGGAAATGTAGTCTAGTGCTTCCATGAGCCATAGTAGTCCGCTACAGCCCGGTTCACCGGAGTCCTGCTAGCCCAGCACTACTGCTCAGGACACTTGACTCGCCGGCATGTGTTTCACTTCGTTCCTTTGTCTGTCCCTTCGAGGAAATGTCACGCGTTGACATCCGGAGTCCATCCTAGCCTGCTACAGCCCGGGTTCCCGGAGTCCTGTTAGCCCAGTGCTACAACCCGGATTCACACGATGCTGACCGACACGCTCGATGTGATTCATGTATGCCTGTCCCCATAGGTTAGTGCCGCTTTGGGTTCACGATTAGCCATGTCGGCAAGGGTTCTCTGTCATATGGATGCTAGCGACACTATCATATACGTGAGCCAAAAGGCGCAAACGGTCCCAGGCCATGGTAAGGCGACACTCGTGGGAATACCGTGCGTGAGGCCGCAAAGTGATATGAGGTGTTACCGGCTAGATCGATGTGACTTGGAATCGGGGTCCTGACATTAAGAAGCCGAGAGGGCCCATTGGTTTCGGGCCCAATGCGTGGTAGTAACTGTTTCATGGATCACAAACACAGAACTCGGTTCCTAAGAACGGTTTCAATGAGACAACCCACCATGTACTCCTACATGGCCTCGCACCGCTACCTTTACCAAATCGTGTTCACACACTTAGCTCACACACTGTAGGACATGTTTACACACCTCCGATTCATCCCCGATGAACCAGACCTGACACGACTCTATGCAATAGTAGGCATGACAAACAAGCATGAATGAGTAGGCACATCAGGGCTCAAACAACTCCTACTCATGCTAGTGGGTTTCATCTATTTACTGTGGCAATGACAGGTCATGCAGAGGAAAGGGGTTCAACTACCGCAACATGTAACAGTTGAATCGTTGTTGTCCTAATGCAGTAAAAGAGAGCAGGAGCGAGAGAGTGGTTTGTATCGGAATGAACAAGGGGGTTTTGCTTGCCTGGCACTTCTGAAGATAGTATAGTTCTTCATCGGTGTCAACGATCACAGCGTCGGTACAACGTCTATCGAGAGGGGACAACCACCGGCAACAGAGAAAGAACACAATCAATGCAATGCACAGTATGATGCATGATCATGACATGTCAATATGCTGTGTTTTGAGCTAATGCAACTAGCAACATGTTAAATGGAGTTGGTTTGAACCCTAGGTTCAAATTCAAACTCCATATGTGAGAGTTTAAATTCCATTTATGTGAATTGGCCTAAACATCAGCCATAAGTTTTTCTAACATGCATGAAAATGCCATAAACAGATTCCTTGAATTTTTCTAATAATTTTTCATATATAAATTATTTCATTTGGAGTTACGGTTTAATTTCTATGATTTTTTTTGAAGTTTAAGTCATTTTCTGGAATTTCTTGAATTGTTTTAAAACAGAAATTAATTACTGCGTCAGCATGACATCGTCATGACGTCAGCAGGTCAACGGAGCACGGTCCAGGTCAAACCTGACCAGTGGGACCCACTGGTCAGTGACCCAGAACAGGCTAGTGACACAGACAGGTGGGGTCCGGTCAACAGGTGACGTGGCCAGGTCAAACTCACCTGTGGGGCCCTTGTGGTTAGCTAAAACTAAACAGAAACTAAACCAGGTTAATTAAAGAGTGGGGCCCATCCGTCAGTGAGCTAGGGGTTAGTTTAGTGGGGTCATTAGTGGCTAATGACAGTGCCACGTTGGCTTTGCCGGAGTTCCGCCGGCGGCGACCAAAACGCGGCGGAGGGCTTCGCGATTTCGCTACGGGGGCCGGTTTGGCGCGCGGGAAGCATCTACGGGGAGCTAGCAGGGTGGCGCATCCAACGGTGGAGGCGGTCGGAGCTGGGGTGGCCTGCAGAGGCACCGACGACAAGCGAGGCGGCTGCCAGAGCTTGGGTTGATGCGGGCGCGGGGCTGCAGGGTACGGCGAGGCCAGCTAAGGGGATCTACGGCCTCCTGGTACATCTAGGAGCTCGCTAGGCTCGTCGGCTTGAGTGGAGCGGCACGACAGCGCCATGCCCGGCGTCCATGGCGGACGGCGGTGCTCGGTACTGTGGCTAGCGCGGCTACGGCAAGCGACAAGCCACGGGGACAAGGGAAAACGACGGAGGAGCTCACTGGGAGGTCGAAGCGTAGCTCAGTGGGCTTGGGGACGTCCTCGATGGCGTGAATCGACCGGCGTTGATCCACGGGTCCGAGGAGGAAGAAGAGCTCGGGGTCGTCGTCACGGAGCTCCTGGCGGCGCCTAGATTGGTGCAGAGGACGCGGGGGTCGAGGCGGAACTCGTGGCATAGCTGGATGGGCGTGGGGAGGTTGATGGCAGCGGCGAACGGCGGCGGTGCGTCCATGGAGGCTTCGGCCATGGCGGGGAACGGGCGAGGGGGAGAGCGAGGGAGGGAGAGATCGATCCATACGGGTCTTGGGGGGGCAGCATGGTGCGACGGAAGGCTCAGGGCGCCCCGGGAAGCAGGAGGTGGCCGGGCGCGCGCGTGCGTGCCGCGGGCACACGCCCTCCTGCCCACTGGCAGGAGGTGGAAGACGACAGGGAGGTGGAGGTGGGCTGGGCTGGCTTTGCCCGGCTGGGCTGCTACAGTGGTGGGCCGGTTGGCCCACCAGGTAGGTTCTCCCTCTTTCTCTTTTAATTTGTTTTCTATTTTTCTGTAGTCTTTAGGGCTTTATTAAAAATATTTAGACCCTTTCAAAAATCACCAAACTGAACATGCCCACTGTTTAGAATATATCCAACATGGAACATTTCAGTTTAGTATTACTTGGGCATTTAAAATATTTACTAGCATTTAAATGCCCAAATTCAAATAACATATGATTTAATCCAGTGACCTTTGGATGACCTAGAAAGTATTGCACCATTTTTGTGAGAGGTTTTAGGCCAAGACAAAGATGATGAACATTTTTGAAGGGCATTTCAGGATCATTGAAAAATATTTTAGTAACCCTAGTTGGATTAAGTGGTGCTGGAGGTTTCTGCCATCCCCATTTCAACTTTCAAACAAATATAGCCATGATGCATGGATGCTTATGATACTAATTGCAATCAAATTCTAGGGCTGTGGCACCGGTGGGCTTAGTCCGTAGGGGCAATCACAATCATACAGGCTAGACATCTAGGGTTTAGCCATTACGATCTCGTCGTAGATCAACTCTTGTAATCCTCAAACTCATCAAGATCAATCAAGCAGGACGTAGGGTATTACCTCCATCAAGAGGGCCCGAACATGGGTAAAGCATCGTGTCCCCTGCCTCCTGTCACCATCGACCTTAGACGCACAGTTCGGGACCCCCTACCCGAGATCCGCCGGTTTTGACACCGACATTGGTGTTTTCATTGAGAGTTCCCCTGCGTCGTCACCAGAAGGTTCGATGGCTCCATCAATCATCTACAACAATGCTTCCCCGAGGAAGGTTTTCCTCCCCGGTCAGATCTTTGTGTTCGGCGGCTTCGCACTGCGGGCCAACTCGCTTGGCCATCTAGAGCAGATCGACAGCTATGCCCCAGGTCACCAGATTAGTTTTGGAAAGTTGGATTATGTCGCTGACATCCGAGGAGACTTGATCTTCCAAGGATTCACGACCCCAACCTCTGCTCTGGCCTTGGAGCCAGAGCGCGTCGCCAGGTCCGAAGACGGGATTTCTAAACCCGCCGGACTATCTGTGGCCACTAAGCCTAGTACGGGAGAGCCGGAGGAAGCAGTGTCACTGGAAACCATCACAAAGTCGGACTCTTCCCCGGACTGGCTTTGAACTCTCGGAGTCAGCATCATGTGAGCTCGGCCGAGGAATCCCCTTCCCGCCGTACTCCACGGATTCTCTTCTCCCTGGCCAAACCTCGCGTTTAAGCGAGGCTCTGGACTTGATGCGATCCCTCATCATTACGAAGGAGCAACGTCCGAACTACGCCCAGCCCGGACTAGGGGCTGAGAACGGGGAATTTTACGTCCCACCCACCACCCACTTCATCACCACTATCGAGGACTTAACTGACATGCTCGGTTACGGCTCCGAAGACATCGACGGTATGGACGACGATGCCGGAGAAGAGGAGGCCCAAAACCCGCTATTTACCGGACGCTGGATGGCCACCTCTTTGTATGATGTGTACATGGTGGATACACCCAAGGAGGGTGACGGCGATAATGAGAAAAATCCTGTAGAGGATAAACCTCCCGAGATACAACCAAAATGCCGACGGCGCCACTCTGAATCACGCTGCAGCAAAGACGGCAATACCAGCACGAGAGACAACAATACTCCAGGCGATGCCGAAGACCAAGAAAACCCCGTCGAGCAAAACTCTAAACAAAACGATTGGGAGGATGGGCAAGTTAGCCCTAATGAACAGGCCGCAAACGAAGACTCGGAGGACAGTAATTACCTTCCACTCTCCGAGGATGAGGTGAGCCTCGGCGGCGAAGACTTTATCGTGCCTGAGGAACCTCTCAAGCAGGTGCGCTTTAAGCAATGACTAATAGCCACTACAAGGAGTCTGAGAAAGAAACAACGACAACTTCAAGCTGATCAAGATCTACTCAACAACAAATGGACTAATGTCCTGGCAGCCGAGGAATACGGCCTTGTGCGCCCAACCAAAAGTTAGCCGAAGCGTAAACTGCTACCTCAATTCAATGATGAGGCACTTGAGCTCATACCAGCAACACGTAATGCGGCTGACCGACCACCACGTGCCCGGGACAAAACGGCAACTCAAGACGATCACCGGCCCATACTATCTCGCTGTAAAGGTAGAGGCAGTACGGCTCGGGGATACACATATGACCTGCGGCAGGACCTGAAGAATAGAGCGAGTCTGGCCAGGTCGATCTACAGATCGCGGGGGCGTGCCTCGACGCGCGATGACGGCTATCAAGCCAAACATGACAAGCATAATCACGCCTGGGCCGAAAGCCGCAGACAGACTCCATCCGAACTATGTCGCGACCTGACCCGATAGAGAGGCGCCGCACACCCCCTCTACTTCACTGATGAAGTAATGGAGCATGAATTCCCAGAAGGGTTTAAACCCGTAAATATCGAATCATATGATGGAACAACATATCCCGTAGTATGGATTGAGGACTTTCTTCTCCATATTCATATGGCCAGCTGTGATGATCTTCATGCCATCAAATACCTCCTACTAAAACTCATAGGACCAGCTCGACACTGGTTGAACAGCCTGCCCGAAAACTCCATTGGCAGCTGGGAGGACTTGTAAGACGCCTTCCGCGACAACTTCCAAGGCACATACGTCCGACCCCCGGATGCCGACGACTTAAGTCACATAGTTCAACAGCCCGGAGAGTCAGCCAGGAAATTCTGGACAAGGTTCTTAACTAAAAAGAACTAGATCGTCGTCTGCCCGGATGCCGAAGCCCTAGCGGCCTTTAAGCACAGCATCCGCGACGAATGGCTCGCCCGACACCTCGGCCAAGAAAAGCCGAAGTCCATGGCGGCCCTCACGGCACTTATGACCCGCTTTTGTGCGGGCGAAGATAGTTGGCTAGCCCGTAGCGATCATAATGCAAGTGAACCTGGCACCTCCGAAGCCAAGAATAGCAACGGTAAGCCCCGACGCAACAGGCATAAGCGTCGAAACAATGGTGACAATACTGATGACACGGCGGTCAACACCGGATTCAGTGGCTCCAAGTCCGATCAGCGGAAGAAGCCATATAAAAGGAACAATCTGGGCTCTTCTAGCTTGGACCGCATACTAGATCGTCCATGTCAGATCCACAACACCCCTGATAAAACCAGCCAATCATACCCACCGGAGCTGTTGGGTCTTTAAACAAGCCGGCAAGTTAAATGTCGAAGACAAGGAGAAGGGGTCGCAAAGCGAGAATGACGACGAGGAGCCCCGTCCGCCGAACATAGGGGGACAGAAGAAGTCCCCCCAGGTTAAAACGGTGAGCATGATATACGCTACCCATATACCCGAAAGGGAGTGCTACCTCTTGAGCACTTTGTTGGTTTTCCCTCGAAGAGGAAAGGGTGATGCAGCAAAGTAGTGTAAGTATTTCCCTCAGTTTTTGAGAACCAAGGTATCAATCCAGCAGGAGACTACACACAAGTCACCTCGCACCTACACAAATGAATAAGAACCTTGCAACCAACGCGATAAAGGGGTTGTCAATCCCTTCACGGCCACTTGCAGAAGTGAGATCTGATAGAGATAATAAGATATACATTTTTGGTATTTTTATGATATAGATTGAAAGTAAAGATTGCAAAGTAAAATAGATTGGAAACTTGTATGATGGAAATTAGACCTGGGGGCCATAGGTTTCACTATTGGCTTCTCTCAAGATAGCATAAGTATTACGGTGGGTAAACAAATTACTATCGAGCAATTGATAGAAAAGTGCATAATTATGAGAATATCTAGGCATGATCATGTATATAGGCATCACGTCCGCGACAAGTAGACCGAAACGATTCTGCATCTACTACTATTACTCCACACATCGACCGCTATCCAGCATGCATCTAGAGTATTAAGTTCATAAGAACAGAGTAACGCATTAGGCAAGATGGCATGATGTAGAGGGATAAACTCAAGCAATATGATATAAACCCCATCTTTTTATCCTTGATGGCAACAATACAATACGTGCCTTGCTGCTCCTGCTTTCATTGGGAAAGGACACCGCAAGATTGAACCCAAAGCTAAGCACTTCACCCATTGCAAGAAAGATCAATCTAGTAGGCCAAACCAAACTGGTAATTTTAAGAGACTTGCAAAGATAACAAATCATACATAAAAGAATCCAGAGAAGGACCAAATATTGTTCATAGATAATCATGATCATAAACCCACAATTCATCGGATCTCGACATACACACCGCAAAAAGAATTACATCGAATAGATCTCCAAGAAGATCGAGGAGAACTTTGTATTGAGATCCAAAGAGAGAGAAGAAGTCATCTAGCTAATAACTATGGACCCGAAGGTCTGTGGTAAACTACTCACACATCATCGGAGAGGCTATGGTGTTGATGTAGAAGCCCTCCGTGATCGATTCCCCCTCCGGCGGAGCTCCGAAAAAGGCCCCAAGATGGGATCTCTTGGGTACAGGAGGTTGCGGCGGTGGAAATAGGGTTTTGTGGTGCTCTCTGATGTTTTTGGGGTATATGAGTATATATAGGTGAAAGAAGCCGGTCATGGGAGCCACGAGGGGCCCACGAGGGTGCGGGCGCGCCTCCCTGCCTCGTGGCCTCCTCGATGCTTCCTTGACGTCCACTCCAAGTCTCCTAGATTGCGTTTGTTTCGAAAATAACTCTCCCAAAGGTTTCATTCCGTTCGATATTCCTTTTCTGCGAAACACTGAAATAGGCAAAAAACAATTTGCACTGGGCCTTTGGTTAGTAGGTTAGTCCCAAAAATAATATAAAAATGTATATTAAAGCCCATTAAACATCCAAAACAGATAATATAATAGCATGTAACAATAAAGAATTATAGATACGTTGGAGACATATCAAGCATCCCCGAGCTTAATTCATGCTCGTCCTCGAGTAGGTAAATGATAAAAACATAATTTCTGATGTGGAATGCTACCTAGCATAATTCTCAATGTAATTTTATTTATTGTGGCATGAATGTTCAGATCCGAAACATTCAAGACAAAAGTTTAATATCGACATAAAAATAGTAATACTTCAAGCATACTAACAAAGCAATCATGTCTTCTCAAAATAACATGGCCAAAGAGAGTTATCCCTACAAAATCATATAGTCTGGCTATGCTCCATCTTCACCACACAAAATATTTAAATCATGCACAACCCCGATGACAAGCCAAGCAATTGTTTCATACTTTTGATGTTCTCAAACTTTTTCAATCTTCATGCAATACATGAGCGTGAGCCATGGATATAGCACTATAGGTGAAATAGAATGGTGGTTGTGGAGAAGACAAAAAGGAGAAGATAGTTTCACAACTAGGCGTATCTACGGGCTATGGAGATGCCCATCAATAGATATCAATGTGAGTGAGTAGGGATTGCCATGCAACGGATGCACTAGAGCTATAAGTGTATGAAAGCTCAACAAAAGAAACTAAGTGGGTGTGCATCCAACTCTCTTTCTCATGAAGACCTAGGGCATTTTGAGGAAGCCCATCATTGGAATATACAGGCCAAGTTCTATAATGTAAAATTCCCACTAGTATATGAAAGTGACAACATAGGAGACTCTCTATCATGAAGATGTGGTGCTACTTTGAAGCAAAAGTGTGGTAAAAGGATAGTAGCATTGCCCCTTCTCTCTTTTTCTCTATTTTTTGTTTTTTTGTTTTTTTGGGCCTTCTATTTTTTATGGCCTTTTTTCGTCCGGAGTCTCATCCCGACTTGTGGGGGAATCATAGTCTCCATGATACGTCCATTTTGCATAATGCTTTTATATCGATATTTATTGCATTATGGGATGTTATTACACATTATGTCACAATACTTATGCCTATTCTCTCTTATTTTACAAGGTTTACATAAAGAGGGAGAATGCCGGCAGCTGGGATTCTGGACTGGAAAGGAGCAAATATTAGAGACCTATTCCGCACTGCTCCAAAAGTCCTGAAACTTTACGGAAGACGTTTTCAGAATATATAATAAATATTGAGCGCAAGAAGTTAACCAGGGGGCCACACCCTGCCCACGAGGGTGGGGGGCGTGCCCTACCCCCTGGGCGCGCCCCTACCTCCTGGGCCCCCTAGTGGCCCTCCGGTGACCATCTTCTGCTATATGAAGTCTTTCGATGGGAAAAAAATCACAAGCCATATTCTCGGACGAAACTCTGCCACCACGAGGGGGAACCAATCTAGGGCTCTGGCGGAGCTGTTCTGCCGGGGAAACTTCCCTTCGGGAGGGGGAAATCATTGCCATCGTCATCAGCAACGCTCCTCTCATCGGGAGAGGCAATCTCCATCAACATCTTCATCAGCACCATCTCCTCTCAAAACCCCAGTTCATCTCTTGTATCCAATTCTTGTCTCCAAGTCCGGGATTGGTACTAGTAGGTTGCTAGTAGTGTTAATTACTCCTTGTAGTTGATGCTAGTTGGTTTATCTGGTGGAAGATCATATGTTCAGATCCTATATTCATATTAATACCCCTCTGATTATGAACATGAATATGCTTTGTGAGTAGTTACATTTTTTCCTGAGGACATGGGAGAAGTCTTGCTATTAGTAGTCATGTGAATTTGATATTCGTTCGATATTTTGATGAGATGTATGTTGTCTCTCCTCTAGTGGTGTTATGTGAACGTCGACTACATAACACTTCACCATTGTTTGGGCCTAGAGGAAGGCATTGGGAAGTAATAAGTAGATGATGGGTTGCTAGAGTGACAGAAGCTTAAACCCTAGTTTATGTGTTGCTTCGTAAGGGGCTGATTTGGATCCATATGTTTCATGCTATGGTCAGGTTTACCTTAATACTTTTGTTGTAGTTGCAGATGCTTGTAATAGAGGTTAATCATAAGTGGGATGCTTGTCCAAGTAAGGACAGCACCCAAGCACCGGTCCTCCCATATACCAAATTATCAAAGTACCGAACGTGAATCATATGAACGTGATGAAAACTAGCTTGACGATATTCCCATGTGTCATTGGGAGCGCTTTTCTCTATATAAGAGTTTGTCCAGGCTTGTCCTTTGCTACAAAAAGGATTGGGCCACCTTTCTGCACTTTATTTACTTTTGTTACTTGTTGTTCGTTACAAACTATCCTATCACAAAACTATCTGTTACCACTTATTTCAGTACTTGCGGAGAATACCATGCTGGAAACCGCTTATCATTTCCTTCTGCTCCTCGTTGGGTTCGACACTCTTAATTATCGAAAGGACTACGATAAACCCCCTATACTTGTGGGTCATCAAGACTCTTTTTTGGCGCCGTTGCCGGGGAGTGTAGCGCCTTTGGTAGGTGGAATTTGGTAAGGAAAAATTTATATAGTGTGCTGAAATTTACTGTCACTTGTTACTATGGAAAGTAATCCTCTGAGGGGCTTGTTTGGGGTATCTTCACCCCGACCAGTAGAGCAAAGAGTTGCTCCTCAACCTACTGAAAATGAAAATGAAAATGAAAATGTCTTCTTTGAAATTCCTTCGGGTATGATAGAAAAACTGCTAGATAATCCTTTTGCAGGAGACGGAACAATGCATCCTGATGAACACCTAATATATGTGGATGAAGTTTGTGGATTATTTAAGCTTGCAGGTGTACCCAGAGATGTTGTTAAGAAGAAGGTCTTCCCTTTATCTTTGAAGGGAGATGCATCGACATGGTATAGGCTATGTGATGATATGGGGTCATGGAACTACAAATGATTGAAATTGGAATTTCATCAGAAGTTTTATCCTATGCATATTGTTCATCGTGATCGCAATTATATATATAATTTTTGGCCTCGCGAAGGAGAAAGCATCGCTCAAGCTTGGGGGAGGCTTAAATCAATGTTATATTCATGCCCCAATCATGAGCTCTCAAGAGAGATGATTATTCAAAATTTATTTGCTCGGCTTTCTGACAACAATCACACCGTGCTCGATACTTCTTGTGCTGGCTTTTTTTATGAAGAAGACTATTGAATTCAAATGGGAATTATTGGAAAGAATTAAACGCAGCTCTGAAGATTGGGACCTCGACGAAGGTAAGGAGTCAGGTATGACACCTAAGTTTGATTGTGTTAAATCTTTTATGGATACCGATGTTTTCCAAAAATTTAGCACTAAATATGGACTTGACTCTGAGATAGTAGCTTCTTTCTGTGAATCTTTTGCTGCTTATGTTGATCTCCCCAAGGAGAAGTGGTTTAAATATCATCCTCCCATAGAAGTAAAAGTAGTTGCACCTATTAAAGTTGAAGAAAAGACTATCACCTATAATGATCTTATTGTTCCTACTTCTTATGTTGAGAAACCACCTTTCCTTGTTAGGATAAAGGATCATGCTAAAGCTTCAACTATGGTTCGTAAAAGCAATACTAAAACTTATACACCTTCTGAGCAAATCAAAGTTGAACCTGATATTGATATTGTTAAAGATCTCTTGTCTGATAATATTGATGGGCATGTTATTCATTTCCTTGATGAGACTACTAGAATTGCTAAACCTTGTGCTAAAGATAAAAACAGACCTGTGGTAGGCATGCCTGTTATTTCTGTTAAAATAGGAGGTCATTGTTATCATGGCTTATGTGATATGGGTGCTAGTGCTAGTGCAATACCTTACGCCTTATACAAAGAAATTATGCATGATATTGCACCTGCGGAGATAGAAGATATTGATGTCACAATTAAACTTTCCAATAGAGATACTATTTCACCTATGGGAATTGTTAGAGATGTTGAAGTCCTGTGTGGGAAAACTAAATATCCTGCTGATTTTCTTGTTCTTGGTTCCCCACAAGATAGCTTTTGTCCCATTATATTTGGTAGACCATTCTTAAACACTGTTAATGCTAAGATAGATTGCAAAAAGTATGTTGTTACTATCAGTTTAGATGATATGTCTCATGAATTTAATTTCTCTAAATTTAGTAGACAACACCGTGAAGAAGAATTACCTAGTAAGGATGAAATTATTGGTCTTGCTTCTATTGCCGTACCTCCTAGTGATCCTTTAGAACAATATTTGCTAGACGATGAAAATGATATGTTTATGAATGAAAGAAGGGAAATAGATGAAGTATTCTTTAAACAGGAACCTATTCTGAAACACAATTTGCCCATTGAAATCCTAGGGGATCCTCCTCCACCCAAGGGTGATCCCGTGTTTGAGCTTAAACCGTTACCTGATACTCTTAAATATGCTTATCTTGATGAGAAAAAGATATATCCTGTTATTATTAGTGCTAACCTTTCAGAGCATGAGGAAGAGAGATTATTGAAAACTCTGAAGAAGCACCATGCTGCCATTGGGTATACTCTTGATGATCTTAAGGGCATTAGTCCCACTCTATGTCAACATAAAATAAATTTGGAAGAAGATGCTAAACCAGTTCGTGATCATCAACGATGGCTGAATCCTAAAATGAAAGAAGTGGTAAGAAAGGAAATACTAAAGATCCTTGAGGCATGTATAATCTATCCCGTTGCTGATAGTCAGTGGGTAAGTCCTATCCATTGTGTCCCTAAGAAGGGAGGTATTACTGTCGTTCCTAATGATAAAGATGAATTGATTCCTCAAAGAATTATTACAGGTTATAGGATGGTAATTGATTTCCGCAAATTAAATAAGGCCACTAAAAAGGATCATTACCCTTACCTTTTATCGATCAAATGCTAGAAAGATTATCCAAACATACACATTTTTGCTTTCTAGATGGTTATTCTGGTTTCTCTCAAATACCTGTGTCAGCCAAGGATCAATCAAAGACTACTTTTACTTGCCCTTTTGGTACTTTTGCTTATAGACATATGCCCTTTGGTTTATGTAATGCACCTACTACCTTTTAGAGATGCATGATGGCTATATTCTCTGACTTTTGTGAAAAGATTTGTGAGGTTTTCATGGACGATTTCTCTGTCTATGGATCTTATTTTGACGATTGCTTGAGCAACCTTGATCGAGTTTTGAAGAGATGTGAAGAAACTAATCTTGTCTTGAATTGGGAAAAGTTCCACTTTATGGTTAATGAAGGTATTGTCTTGGGGCATAAAGTTTCTGAAAGAGGTATTGAAGTTGATAAAGCCAAGGTTGATGCTATTGAGAAGATGCCATGTCCCAAGGACATCAAAGGTATAAGAAGTTTCCTTGGTCAAGCCGGATTTTATAGGAGGTTCATTAAGGACTTCTCAAAAATTTCTCGGCCTCTGATTAATTTATTACAAAAAGATATACCATTTGTCTTTGATGATGATTGTGTAGAAGCATTTGAAATACTTAAGAAAACATTTATCTCTGCACCTATTGTTCAGCCACCTGATTGGAATTTACCCTTTGAAATTATGTGTGATGCTAGTGATTATGCTATAGGTGCTGTTCTAGGGCAAAGAGTTGATAAGAAATTAAAGGTTATTCAATATTCTAGTAAAACCCTAAACAATGCTCAAAGAAATTATGCTACTACTGAAAAATAATTCTTAGCAGTTGTATTTGCTTGTGATAAGTTCAGACCTTATATTGTTGATTCTAAAGTAACTATTCACACTGATCATGCTGCTATTAAATATCTCATGGAAAAGAAAGATGCTAAACCTAGACTTATTAGATGGGTTCTCTTGCTACAAGAATTTGACTTACATATTGTTGATAGAAAGGGAGCTGAGAACCCCGTTGCAGACAATTTGTCTAAGTTAGAAAATTGCTTGATGAACCACTACCTATTGATGATAGCTTTCCTGATGAGCAATTAAATGTCATAAATGCTTCTCATACTGCTCCATGGTATGCTGATTATGCTAATTACATTGTTGCCAAATTCATACCACCTAGTTTCACATACCAGCAAAAGAAAAAGTTCTTCTATGATTTGAGGCATTACTTTTGGGATGACCCACATCTTTATAAAGAAGGAGCAGATGGTGTTATTAGACGTTGTGTACCTGAGGATGAACAGGTACAGATCCTACGCAAGTGTCACTCCGAAGCTTATGGAGGACACCATGTTGGAGATAGAACTACACATAAGGTATTGCAATCTGATTTTTATTGGCTTACTCTCTTCAAGGATGCCCGTAAGTTTGTCTTATCTTGTGATGAATGTCAAAGAATTGGTAATATTAGTAGACGTCAAGAAATGCCTATGAACTATTCACTCGTTATTAAACCATTTGATGTTTGGGGCTTTGACTATATGGGACCTTTTCCTGCCTCTAATGGATATACACATATTTTAGTTGCTGTTGATTATGTTACTAAGTGGGTAGAAGCTATTCCAACTAGTAGTGCTGATCATAACACATCTATTAAAATGCTTAAAGAAGTTATTTTTCCAAGATTTGGAGTCCCTAGATATTTAATGACTGATGGTGGTTCACATTTTATTCATGGTGCTTTCCGTAAAATGCTTGCTAAGTATGATGTTAATCATAGAATTGCATCCCCTTATCACCCACAGTCTAGTCGTCAAGTAGAATTGAGCAATACAGAACTCAAATTAATTTTGCAAAATACTGTCAATAGGTCTAGAAAGAATTGGTCCAAGAAACTTGATGATGCATTATGGGCCTATAGAACTGCATATAAAAATCCTATGGGTATGTCTCCGTATAAAATGGTATATGGAAAAGCATGTCACTTACCTCTCGAACTAGAACACAAGGCATATTGGGCTATTAAAGAGCTCAATTATGATTTTAAACTTGCCGGTGAGAAGAGGTTATTTGATATTAGCTCACTCGATGAATGGAGAACCCAAGCCTACGAAAATGCCAAGTTGTTTAAAGAAAAGGTTAAAAGATGGCATGATAAAAGGATACAAAAGCGGGAGTTTAATGTAGGTGATTATGTATTGTTATACAACTCTCGTTTAAGATTGTTTGCAGGAAAACTTCTCTCTAAATGGGAAGGTCCTTATGTTATCGAGGAGGTCCATTGTTCCGGTGCCATAAAAATCAACAACTTCGAAGGCACAAATCCGAAGGTGGTGAACGGTCAAAGAATCAAACATTATATCTCAGGTAATCCCATAAATGTTAAAACCAATGTTATTGAAACTGTAACCCCGGAGGAATACATAAGGGACACTTTCCGGAATGTTTCAGACTCCGAAAAGGAATAGGTAGGTGGTACGGTAAGTAAACCGACTCCAAAACAGTTCTAAAGGCAATATTTCTCTGTTTTGGAATATTTAGAAAAATAGAAAAATAAGAAGAAGTCCGGGAAGGACACGAGGGCTCCACGAAGGTGGAGGGCACGCCCTACCCCCTGGGCGCGCCCCTACCTCGTGGGCATATCGTGCACTTTCCGGACTCTGTTTTCTTACACGATACGTATTTTGGTCGGTAAAAATTCATTATATAATCTCCCGGGGGTTTTGACTCCTGTATTACGCAAATATCTCTTGTCTTTGTTTCGAGTTGTGTTCTGCCAGGGTTGTCAAGGCCAGGCACTATGTCATCTCCCTCCTCCTCCAACCATGAGGGTAACGATGCTTGGCTAATGAAGATAGAGATGAAGAGGGAAGAACCCATGGAGATCATCAAGGATGAAGGGATCAAGAAAGCCACGGAGGACCAAGCTCCGGCAACAGAAGACATCCTTCAACTTGATCACAATCTTCTTACCCCAACTGAGATCGAAGCTTTCAAGATGATTGAGCTAGATCATATACAAAATAAGTATCTCACACGTGAACTTTTTTTGTTGAAGGAGCATATCATCGCACTCAAAGGCATTATCCGCAAGTTAGAAGACCTCCTACGCTCGATGTGCGACTATCCAGCATCAACAACTCCACCTTCTTCACCAACAAAGAAGAACTGAGCATCGGGTATGCTCACTCCCCTTGGCAACTGCCAAGCTTGGGGGAGTACCCCGGTATCGTATCACCATCACTTTTATCTTTACCATTTTTCTTAGTTTGATCCTTTTGGTAATATCTTGATCTAGTAGAATAAAGTTTATGGCATGATCTAGTTTTGAGTTTTGCTTTATGATCCCTCTATGTAATCGAGTCTGTGAGCTATATATATAATAAAGATTAGTGTTGAGTCAAGGGCTTAATTATTTTGCCATGATCCTAAGTGAATAAAAGAAAAGAGAAATAAATAAAAAAGGGAAACAAAGAGATCATATGGATCTTATGGAGAGTAATGAGCTCACATAGAAAAAGTATGATAAATAAAAGTTGTTGAGAGTTGACAAACATAGTTTTGGTCATCGTTGCAATTAATAGGAAGTAATAAAGAAAGAGAGGTCTTCACATATAAATATACTATCTTGGACATCTTTTATGATTGTGAGTACTCATTATAATATGACATGCTAAAGAGTTGACGTTGGACAAGGAAGACAACATAATGGGTTATGTTTTATTACATCTGAGATAAATTATATTGTAATGGATCATCCAACATGGTTTATCTTGCCTTTCCCCCTCATGCTAGCCAAATTCATCGCACCAAGTAGAGATACTACTTGTGCTTCCAAATACCCTTAAACTAGTTTTGCCATAAGAGTCCACCATACCTACCTATGGATTGAGTAAGATCCTCCAAGTAAGTTGTCATCGGTGCAAGCAATAAAAAATTGCTCTCTAAATATGTATGACTTATTAGTGTGGGAGAAAATAAGCTTTATACGATCGTGTGATATGGAAGAAATAAAAGCGACAGACTGCATAATAAGGGTCCATATCACAAGTGGCAATATAAAGTGACGTTCTTTTGCATTAAGATTTTGTGCATCCAACCATAAAAGCGCATGACAACCTCTGCTTCCCTCTGCGAAGGGCCTATCTTTTACTTCTATCTCCTACCTTGCATAAGAGTCATGGTGATCTTCACCCTTCCTTTTTTACATTTTATCCTTTGGCAAGCACAATATGTTGGAAAGATCCTGGTATATATGGCTAATTGGATGTGAGTTTTCATGAACTATTATTGTTGACAATACCCTTGAGGTAAAACGTTGGGAGGCAAAACTATAAGCCCCTGTCTTTCTCTGTGTCTGATTAAAACTCCATACCCATAAGTATTGCGTGACTGTCAGCAATTATGAAAGACTATATGATAGTTGAGTATGTGGACTTGCTGAAAAGCTCTTATATTGACTCTTTCGTATGTTATGATAAATTGCAATTGCTCCAATGACTGAGATTATAGTTTTTTAGTTTTCAATGAAGTTTATGATTCATACTTGAAATTGTGATTGAATTATTACTCTAGCATAAGAAATCATATGACAAGAGTTATGTAAGTTTCTGTTCTAAGAATGATCATGATGCCCTCATGTCCGTATTTTATTTTTATCGACACCTCTATCTCCAAACATGTGGACATATTTTTCGATTTCGGCTTTCGCTTGAGGACAAGCGAGGTCTAAGCTTGGGGGAGTTGATATGTCCATTTTGCGTCATGCTTTTATATCGATATTTATTGCATTATGGGCTATTATTACACATTATGTCACAATACTTATGCCTATTCTCTCTTATTTTACAAGGTTCACATAAAGAGGAGAATGCCGGCAGCTGGGATTCTGGGCTGGAAAAGGAGCAAATATTAGAGACCTATTCTGCACAGCTCCAAAAGTCCTGAAACTTCACGGAAGACGTTTTCAGAATATATAATAAATATTGAGCGCAAGAAGTTCACCAAGGGGGCCACACCCTGCCCACGAGGGTGGGAGGCGCACCCTACCCCCTGGGCGCGCCCCCTACCTCGTGGGACCCATGGTGGCCCTCCGGTGGCCATCTTCTCCTATATGAAGTCTTTCGATGGAAAAAAATCACAAGCCATCTTCTCGGACGAAACTCCACCGCCACGAGGCGGAACCTTGGCGGAACCAATCTAGGGCTCTGGCGGAGCTGTTCTGCCAGGGAAACTTCCCTCCGGGAGGGGGAAATCATTGCCATTGTCATCACCAATGCTCCTCTCATCGGGAGAGGGCAATCTCCATCAGCACCATCTCCTCTCAAAACCCTAGTTCATCTCTTTTATCCAATTCTTGTCTCCAAGTCCGGGATTGGTACTATGTAACACCCATGATGCGGCTATATCTCCCACGTGTCGGAGCACGACTTAGAGGCATAACCGCATAGTAGGCATGTCGCAAGAGGGGTAATATTTACACATCTCATGTACTGAATAAGAAAGGGATAAAGTGTTGGCTTACAATCGCCACTTCACACCATACATGAATATAGCATTACATCATCTAGAATACAATCAAGGTCCAACTACGGGACCAAATAAAGAAAGACAACCCCTAATGTAAAAGATCCCCGATCGCCCCAACTGGGATCCACTACTGATTGTCTGGAAAGGAAATGTAGTAACGTCCTGAGTCCTCATCGAACTCCCACTTGAGCTCAGTCGCGTCTCCTAGAACGGTATCATCGGACCCTGCATCTAGTTTTGAAGTAAACTGTGAGTCACGGGGACTCAACAATCTCACACCCTCGCGATCAAGACTATTTAAGCTTATAGGTAGGAAAAAAGGTATGAGATGGAGCTGCAACAAGCACTAGCATATATGGTGGCTAACTTACGCAAATGAGAGCGAGAAGAGGAGCAAATCACGGTCGAGAATCTATGATCAAGAAGTGATCCTAGAACTACTTACGTTCAAGCATAACACGGGACCGTGTTCACTTCCCGGACTCCGCCGGAAAGAGACCATCACGACTACACACGCGGTTGATGCATTTTAATTAAGTGAAGTGTCAAGTTTTCTACAACCGGACATTAACAAATTCCCATCTGCCCATGACCACGGGCACGGCTTTCGAAAGCTCAAAACCCTACAGGGGTGTCCCAACTTAGCCCATCGCAACCTCTCACGGTCAACGAAGGATATTCCTTCTCCCAGGACGGCCCGATCAGACTCGGAATCCCGGTTACAAGACATTTCGACAATGGTAAAACTAAACCAGCAAAGCTGCCCGAATGTGCCGACAAATCCCGATAGGAGCTGCACATATCTCATTCTCAGGGCACACCGGATTGTCCAAGGTCCCGGTAAGCCAGCCCAGAGTTGCCCCTGGTGGCCACCAGCAGCAGACAGGTTGGACCAACACTCAGAGGAGCACTGGCCCGAGGGTTTAAATAAAGATGACCCTTGAGTCTGTAGAACCCAAGGGAAAAAGGCTAGGTGGCAAATGGTAAAACCAAAGTTGGGCCTTGCTGGAGGAGTTTTATTCAAAGTGAACTGTCAAGGGGTCCCCATAACACCCAACCCTGTAAGGAACGCAAAATCAAGGAACATAACACCGGTATGACGGAAACTAGGGTGGCAAGAGTGGAACAAAACACCAGGCATAAGGCCGAGCCTTCCACCCTTTACCAAGTATATAGATGCATTAATTAAATAAGAGATATTGTGATATCCCAACAATAATCATGTTCCAACATGGAACAACTCCAATCTTCACCTGCAACTAGCAACGCTATAAGAGGGGCTGAGCAAAGCGGTAACATAGCCAAACAACGGTTTGCTAGGACAAGGTGGGTTAGAGGCTTGACATGGAAATATGGAAGGCATGACAAAGCATGTGGTAGGTATCGCGGCATAGGCATAGCAAAAGAGCGAGCAACTAGCAAGCAAAGATAGAAGTGATTTCAAGGGTATGATCATCTTGCCTAAGATCCCACAAGGAAGAAGAACGAGTCCATGAAGAAGACAAACGGACGTAGTCGAACGAATCCTCACAAACACGACGTTATCGTAACTAACCCGAAGAAGCAACACCGGAAAGAAGCAAACAACATTGTAAACAACCACCACATAATCATGGCATGATGCACAATCAAGTATGATGCATGTCCGGTTTAATGAAGCATGGCATGGAAAAATGCACAAACAATCCTACAAATTAAGTGGAGCTCAACATGCAACTCCATTGCATATTGACGAAACACCACATTCAAGTTATTTAGTTCGATCTCGTTTATGTACCCCAACAATATTAAATGTTGTTAAACATGGCAAGAGGGTGAAGAAAAGTAAAACTACCTATCTAGTCAAGTTTAAATGAGGCCGGAAACAACGAACAACAATTCCGGAAAAACCTCATATGCATATATTAGGTTTGGTACTATTCTGCCCTAAACCATATTTTATAGTTGTTAAACATGCAAAGTGATGCCACCATGTTAAACTAGGCATTTTACAACCCCATTTACGTATAAAGATTATTTAAAACCGAGCTACGGTTATTAAGTTATGAATTAAAGCATTTTAACATGGCATAGGAGAAAATTTAACCAAATAGCATTTTAAACATTTCAAACATGCATGAAAGTTGCATATTATGAAACTAGATGAAAAACTAAGCATTTTTCATATAAAGTTTGTTTTAATCCGATGCACGGTTAAATAGTTAGGACATGCATGAAGCTTAGGGAGTTTTTTTCAAAACTACAGTCTCTGGAATAAATACTAAATTCGTTCCATGAAAAAAAACTTGAATCGGGCCGCATCTGAGACTTGGCCCAACAGGAGGAGAAAAAAGGCGCTCGGGTGTGGCCTCACCCATGGGCTTGTCCCATCTGCAGAGGAGGCCAGCTTGGGGCGCTGGGCCTCGTGCGATGGTGGGGAGCCGCTGGGCCGGAGTAGAGGTGGCCCAGGCGCGGGCGCTGGGGCGTCGTGCTTGTTCGATGCGGTCAACAGGTGAAGGTGAGGCAGCCCAGGTGCGTGCGGTCGGTCGTGGGACTTGGCGCGGTCAACGCGAGCGGGACTTGGCGCTGGAGAAGCGTGCGAGCAGAGGCGGGACGAGGGACTTGTCTCTGGTCGTCGTCGTTCGTGAAGCGGGTTGGCGATGTGGTTGGCTGCCACCTCCAGATCAAAGCGAGGACCGGGGTCAACGCGCACGATGGAGAGGCCGGGCATGGGGTCGACGGAGCGGACGCAGCAGCGTGCGGGTGGAAGCAGAGCTCCGGCGTGAGGCATGGCCGCTGCATGAACTTGGCGCGGCGGCGGGGTCCGGGAATGGGCGCGGGGAGGCGCTTGGGTCCAGGCCGGCGTGGAGGACTCCAATAGCGGCTTGGTTCGCTGGATTCGAGAGAAGAACACGGCGGCTCGGCCTTGGCGTCCATGGCGCGGCGGGATAGCTCCTGGGTACCTGGAAGAGAGAGATGTGAGAGGGAGAGAGAAAAGAGTAAGGATAAAGGGAGGAAGAACGGGAGGACAAGGGGAAGGAAAAAGGATGAGGTGCAGGGCCTGCTGGTTCGGTGGTGATTGTCGCCGTTGGCGTCTGGTACTCGGGCGAGGCGGCGCTGGTGGATCGAGGTGCTCGGGGACGAGTGAGCAGAGGAGGGGATCGATGGATTTGGAAGGAGTGCACTGGTTGGGTGGCGGCGGAAATCAAGGGAGAGGGTCGGAGAGAATCTGGATCGGGAGGAGATCCCGAGGTGGGATGGTGAGTGGTGGCGGCAGGGAATAGGAGGATGGGACAGGTTAGGACTAGGGTTAGCCTCTTTATATAGCAGGTGGGATTAGGTTAGGGGGTATTCGGTCCATACGATTATAATCGGACGACTGAGAAAATATATGTTAGGAAGTCCAATTAACAAAACGGAGATGTTTTGTAGATGTTTGGGGATGATCCGGACCCAACGGTGATGACTATCCGGGTCGGGTTCGGACAGTTTTCGGACACGCGCGAGGAGGGCCGCGGGCTGGCGAGAGAGGTTAGGTTGGGCCTGGCGGTAGGTAGTGGACGGTGTAGACGGTATAGGGAGGAAAGAGAGGGAAAGCCCGGCAACAGTTTTCGGAGACCGAAAACGTCCGACGTTAGATCGGCAGCGGTGCCGCTATAGTTACTCGTTGGGGCATCAAATGGACTCCGAACGCGATGAAATTTGACAGGCAATCTACCTACACTAAAATAAGACCGCACACCAACTTTCAACCCATTCCGAAAACATTTTATGGCCACTTATAAAATAATATTTCGGATGTGCCGCGGGCGCGTGCAAGTGTGTCTGGGCTCAGAACGGACAATGGACGGAACTGGGTGAACCCGGACGGATGCAAGTTTTGAAAACATGCAGATGCAATGCGAATGATGACATGACAAGATGCAACACACAAGCAAATGACAAGGCAACAACAGCGAATATCTGGAAGACACCTGGCATATCGGTCTTGGGGCGTCAAAACACTCCACCACTACAAGAGGATCTCATCCGGAGATCTAGGATGGCACCGGAGGGAAAACAGAAGAGAAAAGAGAAGAGGTAAAACTAAGTTGCTTCTTTGACAAATGGGTGAAACCAAAGAACCTTGGAAGGTTGAACAACTTCGAGAAAAGAATACAACAGAGATGAGCAAAGTTGAAAACACTCCGTTAGAATAGAGAAACAAGGAAGAACAAATTCAGGCATCACTCCGGTTGAAAAGTGATATGAAACTTGATAAGATGAAAAGAACTTGAGAAGAGTTCACAACACTCTGGTTAAATGGATAAGCAAAGGAAAGAACATGATCTTGACAAAACAAGATGATGGGTCGACGAGAGCAACATCACAATGCATCCGGAAGAAATGAGAGAATGGAATGGCATGAATGGAGGAGAAAACAATATCTTCTACCTCAAATGAGATTTAAAAGCATCTTTAGGAGAAGGGTCGAACGGAATTGTTGGAAAACCAACAACGAAAAGAACAAGGTTGTAGTGGGCTTATGGAGAACATCTCAAAACTATGAGGTGAAATTCTGCCACTAACGGAAACAATAGATTGGATTGATATGAACAAGGAGACGAGAAATGTATTTGAACGGGAGGATAAATGAAGAACTTTGGTCATTTATAAGCACCATAATTTGCAACATTCCCAATGGAAGGCTTTCGGTGAAATCTAAACCAAGATACTCTGACAAAGAGGTTGATGGATTGAGAAGAGCTCATGGTCGAAGAAATTGATGGGTTTAACTATCTCATTCCTGACAACTTGCGAATCATGAAACATGAACTCAAATTATCAAGAATGACATAATACCACCTCAAATGATACGGTTGAAAGAATTGTACTTCGGAATGCAAGAAGAGGAATACTTGAAGCTCCTCTGAAAAGAATCTTGATGAACACTTCGAGAAGGAATTAAATCCTTTATGAACCATCATGTAGAGCCAAGATGAAGAACTCCGGTAATAAAGGATGATAAAAAGAAAGAGAAGTTGAAAACACAAGGTGAAGCCTTGTGATGATTTAGATGGAGCTTCGCGACGAGATAATGCAGAAAAACTTGGAACTCCGGAAAAGAAAAGATGAAACAATAGAAATCAAGAATTTTGATGAACCTCCGGAATAAGGAATTGAATTTACTCAATGAAACAAGAATAAGAATTACATAATGCTTATCCTTCATCAATTTAGATTGATGACAAGAAAGGGATTTGGCATACTACTTATTCTCATTGAAAAGGATTAAGGAGAGATATAGCGTAATCTTGGTACGATCTTCAACGAACCACCGGTAGAATTGAAACACCGAATGAATTCATATGATAATGAAGGAAGAGAACTCTTGAATAGCCACCGTAAGAATTAAAAACGATCAAGGAAAATATAGCGAAACATCGGGAATAATTAGAGAACGAATGAAAATACTTGAGGGGATTTAGATACATGAGACTGAATATATCACGAGCTGATTAGAGTATACTTGAATGATACACCGGAAGATTTGGAGAATGATAGCTGAAGTCTGAGAATGAATAAGTCTTCTGAAATGATGGGCTCCGGAGAATCAAACTGAAAAATACTCTTGAATAGCTCCTGATGGGTGAAAAGAATTCTCACAATCAAAAACAATTATGGGAGGATGGCATCAAGCTTGAACTATGCATCTCTGAGAGAATGGATAAGATTGAAGAGAAATTCTTCTTTGGTCTTCAAATGTTGAGAACGACGATGAGAAGCACCACCAAGAATTGTTGAGATACTCCCGGATGACGAATTTAAAGGTTGAACCAACGATGAAAAGAATTTGAAAGATCTTGGAGAAAGGCATTTGACTGATGATAATTCATACTCACGTCAATCTTTGAAAGATTTGAGAATAACTCCGGGAAAATAAGAAGAGTCAGGTAAGATCCTGTAAAATGACCTGTGGGTTAGGGCCCACTCAAAAGATACACTGTTGAAATGATTACTTGAAAAGGAGAATGCACCAGTTGCATTAAATGGTTTGAATGAGATAACAACCTCAAAATAGGTTGACGGATCTTGAATGAAAAGACGAGTCTTCTGAGATGTCTTCAGCACTCCCGAACAAATGTATAGCGAGAAGTGAATGATTATGAGGTGCACCGGCTTGAGAAAGCATTTGAAGCGAGGAAAAGAATATGATCAACCTTGAAAGGCTCGAGTTGGAACCACCGGAGAAGAAAAGAATGAAGAATGGTGAACAAGAGGCTCCGTTAGTATCTTTCTGAGAATCACCGGATAAGAAGATTGAAGGGAAAGAAATGAGAGGTTTTGAATCAATAAAAGGATACTCGAATAAGAGATCTGAGTCCCTGAAGAAAAAAAGGGGTGGGTAGGCGGGAAAACAAAGTCAACTTGGAGACGGATGAAACGAACACCATTGAGAAGAACTGAAAGGTGGTCTTGCGAATGTTGACATGATCAGATCGACTTGAAGAGAAACACGCCGGAAGAAAAAGGATTGACATGACAATCTCGATTATCATGAAGGATTAGTATTCAGATAGGAGTATGAGAACACCACTTAGGAAAGGTATGAAATCAACATTTGACATTGAAGCAACTCGAATACCACAACTCAAAAAAAACAAGGTTTGGCTTGCAAAATAAGTAGGAACAAACATATGATAGAGATTTCGTCTAAAGTTTCCGTGGTGGGGCCCACACGGGCTCGATCGTACAACACCATCATGTACAAGGCATTGCACATGACATACAAAGCGTCCCCGAGTCAGCATAACCAAGGACTCTTTAAGACACAATGAGGCCACTGTAAAACCAACCGTGGATAGGCGGACCACTAGACGTCGAACCCCAATCTCATATCATACACCCGTCGGAAAGATATCCTAAGAGCTACTTGAATTCCCACTTATAAACTCCCGAAACTTTCCGGTTATGCAATCAGGTGTTGGGGATACAGGGGAAGCATAATATCTCACCCAAAACTAGCAAATCCTACATCCAGCTGTATCCATCCTTCAACACATAACCAAGAAACCTTTGGAAATCGTTTACCTCAACCTTCAAAAAGCATCCGTTATACAAGTTATGGCAATAGTCCCGAACTCCCGCCCCAGTACTGGGTGGCGTCGAGGTTATCTCACCAACAACTGCATAAAAGAGATTTTCGATGTCGGCGAAACTCAGGTATTCCAGAACTACAACGATAAAATTGTGACGACAACACCTCGGAGCTCAACTCCCCAGGACACTGCCACAACACCTAAATATCAGGAGGCACCAAGAACAATGTTCTCGTCACAAAACCATCAGAACGATTCCAAGATACCCACATGATCCTAAAAAAATTAAGTGAAAATTTGAGAAGAGAAGAGTCAAAACTCTATGTCAGGATGCCTCACCAGAGCGACGAAGGGACTGCGGAGTAAAAAGAATCCTACTCTCCGATATATATAATCCCATAAGACTCAAAACATTTTTCTAGACCCAACAACGCCAACGATTCGATCAAGCAGGGGCTCCTACGTCGGGGAAGGCTCTGATTGCCAACTTGTAACACCCACAATGCGGCAATATCTCCCATGTGTCGGAGCACGACTTAGAGGCATAACCGCATAGTAGGCATGTCGCAAGAGGGGTAATCTTTACACATCCCATGTACTGAATAAGAAAGGATAAAGTGTTGGCTTACAATCGCCACTTCACAGCATACATGAATATAACATTACATCATCCAGAATACAATCAAGGTCCGACTATGGAACCAAATAAAGAAAGACAACCCCTAATGCAAAAGATCCCCGATCGCCCCAACTAGGCTCCATTACTGATCGTCTGGAAAGGAAATGTAGTAACGTCCTGAGTCCTCATCGAACTCCCACTTGAGCTCAGTCGCGTCTCCTGGAACGGTATCATCGGACCCTGCATCTGGTTTTGAAGTAAATTGTGAGTCACGGGGACTCAGCAATCTCACACCCTCGCGATCAAGACTATTTAAGCTTATAGGTAGGAAAAAAAGGTATGAGATGGAGCTGCAACAAGCACTAGCATATATGGTGGCTAACTTACGCAAATGAGAGCGAGAAGAGGAGCAAATCACGGTCGACAATCTATGATCAAGAAGTGATCCTAGAACTACTTACGTTCAAGCATAACACGGGACCGTGTTCACTTCCCGGACTCCGCCAGAAAGAGACCATCACGGCTACACACGCGGTTGATGCATTTTAATTAAGTTAAGTGTCAAGTTTTCTACAACCGGACATTAACAAATTCCCATCTGCCCATGACCACGGGCACGACTTTCGAAAGCTCAAAACCCTGCAGGGGTGTCCCAACTTAGCCCATCGCAACCTCTCACGGTCAACGAAGGATATTCCTTCTCCCAAGATGGCCCCATAAAACTTGGAATCTCGGTTACAAGACATTTCGACAATGGTAAAACTAAACCAGCAAAGCCGCTCGAATGTGCCGACAAATCCCGATAGGAGCTGCACATATCTCATTCTCAGGGCACACCAGATTGTCCAAGGTTCCGGTAGGCCAGCCCAGAGTTGCCCCTGGTGGCCACCGGCAGCTGACAGGTTGGACCAACACTCAGAGGAGCACTGGCCCGAGGGTTTAAATAAAGATGACCCTTGAGTCTGTAGAACCCAAGGGAAAAAGGCTAGGTGTGGTAAAACCAAAGTTGGGCCTTGCTGGAGGAGTTCTATTCAAAGTGAACTGTCAAGGGGTCCCCATAACACCCAACCCTGTAAGGAACGCAAAATCAAGGAACATAACACCGGTATGACGGAAACTAGGGCGGCAAGAGTGGAACAAAACACCAGGCATAAGGCCGAGCCTTCCACCCTTTACCAAGTATATAGATGCATTAATTAAATAAGAGATATTGTGATATCCCAACAATAATCTTGTTCCAACATGGAACAACTCCAATCTTCACCTGCAACTAGCAACGCTATAAGAGGGGCTGAGCAAAGCGGTAACATAGCCAAACAACGGTTTGCTAGGACAAGGTGGGTTAGAGGCTTGACATGGAAATATGGAAGGCATGATAAAGCATGTGGTAGGTATCGCGGCATAGGCATAGCAAAAGAGCGAGCAACTAGCAAGCAAAGATAGAAGTGATTTCAAGGGTATGATCATCTTGCCTAAGATCCCACAAGGAAGAAGAACGAGTCCATGAAGAAGACAAACGGACGTAGTCGAACGAATCCTCACAAACGCGACGTTATCGTAACTAACCCGAAGAAGCAACACCGAAAAGAAGCAAACAACATAGTAAACAACCACCACATAATCATGGCATGATGCACAATCAAGTATGATGCATGTCCGGTTTAATGAAGCATGGCATGGAAAAATGCACAAACAATCCTACAAATTAAGTGGAGCTCAACATGCAACTCCGTTGCATATTGACGAAACACCACATTCAAGTTATTTAGTTCAATCTCGTTTATGTACCCCAACAATATTAAATGTTGTTAAACATGGCAAGAGGGTGAAGCAAAGTAAAACTACCTATCTAGTCAAGTTTAAATGAGGCCAGAAACAACGAACAACAATTCCGGAAAAACCTCATATGCATATATTAGGTTTGGTACTGTTCTGCCCTAAACCATATTTTATAATTTTTAAACATGCAAAGTGATGCCACCATGTTAAACTAGGCATTTTCTACTCCATTTACATATAAATATTACTTAAAACCGAGCTACGGTTATTAAGTTATGAATTAAAGCATTTTAACATGGCATAGGAGCAAATTTTACCAAACAACATTTTAAACATTTCAAACATGCATGAAAGTTGCATATTATGAAGCTAGATGAAAAACTAAGCATTTTTCATATAAAGTTTGTTTTAATCCGATGCACGGTTAAATAGTTAGGATATGCATGAAGCTTAGGGAGTTTTCTGCAAAACTACAGTCTCTGGAATAAATACTAAATTCATTCCACGAAAAAAAACATGAATCGGGCCGCATCTGAGACTTGGCCCAACAGGAGGAGAAAAAAGGCGCTCGGGTGTGGCCTCACCCATGGGCTTGGCCCATCTGCAGAGGAGGCCAGCTTGGGGCGCTGGGCCTCGCATGACGGAGGGGAGCCACTGGGCTGGAGCAGAGGTGGCCCAGGCACGGGCGCTGGGGCATCGTGCTCGTTCGACGCGGTCAACAGGCGAAGGTGAGGCAGCCTAGGTGCGTGTGGTCAGTCGTGGGACTTGGCCTGGTTAACGCGAGCGGGACTTGGCGCTGGAGAAGCGTGCGAGCAGAGGCGGGACGAGGGACTTGTCTCTGGTCGTCGTCGTTCGTGAAGCGGGTTGGCGATGAGGTTGGCTGCCACCTCCAGATCGAAGCGAGGACCGGGGTCAACGCGCACGATGCAGAGGCCGGGCATGGGGTCGACGCAGAGGACGCGGCAGCGTGCGGGTGGAAGTAGAGCTCCGGCGTGAGGCATGGCCGCTGCATGGACTTGGCGCTGCGGCGGGGTCCAGGAATGGGCGCGGGTAGGTGATTGGGTCCAGGCCGGCGCGGAGTACTCCAATAGCGGCTTGGTTCACTGGATTCGAGAGAAGATCACGGTGGCTCGGCCTTGGCATCCATGGCGCGGCGGGATAGCTCCTGGGTACCCGGAAAAGAGAGAGATGTGAGAGGGAGAGAGAAAATAGAAAGGAGAAAGGGAGGAAGAATGAGAGGACAAGGGGAAGGAAAAAGGATGAGGCGCAGGGCCTGCTGGTTCGGTGTTGATTGTCGCCGTTGGCGTCTGGTACTCGGGCGAGGCAGCGTTGGTGGGTCGAGGTGCTCGGGGACGAGCGAGTAGAGGAGGGGATCGATGGATTTGGAAGGAGTGCACTGGTGGGTGGCGGCGGAAATCAAGGGAGAGGGTTGGAGAAAATTTGGATCGGGAGGAGATCCCGAGGTGGGATGGTGAGTGGTGGCGGCGGCAGGGAATAGGAGGATGGGCATGTTAGGACTAGGGTTAGCCTATTTATATAGTAGGTGGGATTAGGTTAGGGGGTATTCGGTCCGTATGATTATAATCGGACGGCCGAGAAAATATATGTTAGGAAGTCTAATTAACAAAACAGAGATGTTTTGTAGATGTTTGGGGATGATCCGGACCCAACGGTGACGACTATCCGGGTTGGGTTCGGGACAGTTTTCGGACGCGCGCGAGGAGGGCCGTGGGCTGGCGAGAGAGGTTAGGTTGGGCCTGGCGGTATGTAGTGGATGGTGTAGACGGTCTAGGGAGGAAAGAGAGGGAAAGCCCGGCAATAGTTTTCGGAGACCGAAAACGTCCGACGTTAGACCGGCAGCGGTGCCGCTATAGTTACTCATTGGGGCATCAAACAGACTCTGAACGCGATGAAATTTGACAGGCAGTCTACCTACACTAAAATAAGACCGCACGCCAACTTTTAACCCATTCCGAGAACATTTTCCGGCCACTTATAAAATAATATTTCGGACATGCCGCGGGCGCGTGCAAGTGTGTCTGGGCTCAGAACGGACAACGGACGGAACTGGGGGAACCCGGACGGATGCAAGTTTTGAAAACATGCAGATGCAATGCGGATGATGACATGGCAAGATGCAACACGCAAGAAAATGACAAGGCAACAACAGTGAATAACTGGAAGACATGTGGCATATCGGTTTCGGGGCGTCACATACTAGTAGGTTGCTAGTAGTGTTAATTACTCCTTGTAGTTGATGCTAGTTGGTTTATTTGGTGGAAGATCATATGTTCAGATCCTATATTCATATTAATACCCCTCTGATTATGAACATGAATATGCTTTGTGAGTAGTTACGTTTTGTTCCCGAGGACATGGGAGAAGTCTTGCTATTAGTAGTCATGTGAATTTGGTATTCGTTCGATATTTTGATGAGATGTATGTTGTCTCTCCTCTAGTGGTGTTATGTGAACGTCGACTACATAACACTTCACCATTGTTTGGGCCTAGAGGAAGGCATTGGGAAGTAATAAGTAGATGATGGGTTGCTAGAGTGACAGAAGCTTAAACCCTAGTTTATGCGTTGCTTCATAAGGGGCTGATTTGGATCCATATGTTTCATGCTATGGTTAGGTTTACCTTAATACTTTTTTTGTAGTTGCGGATGCTTACAATAGAGGTTAATCATAAGTGGGATGCTTGTCCAAGTAAGGACAGTACCCAAGCACCGGTCCACCCATATACCAAATTATCAAAGTACCGAACGCGAATCATATGAACGTGATGAAAACTAGCTTGACGATATTCCCATGTGTCCTCGGGAGCGCTTTTCTCTATATAAGAGTTTGTCTAGGCTTGTCCTTTGCTACAAAAAGGATTTGGCCACCTTGCTGCACTTTATTTGCTTTTGTTACTTGTTGCTCGTTACAAACTATCCTATCACAAAACTATCTGTTACCACTTATTTTAGTACTTGCAAAGAATACCTTGCTGGAAGCTGCTTATCATTTCTTTCTGCTCCTCATTGGGTTCGACACTCTTACTTATCGAAAGGACTACGATAGATCCCCTATACTTGTGGGTCATCACTCCATCATCCTTTCCTCACATGGGACAATGCTCTAATAATGATGATCATCACACTTTTATTTACTTACAACTCGAAAAATTACAACTCGATACTTAGAACAAAATATGACTCTATGTGAATGACTCCGGCGGTGTACCGGGATGTGCAATGACTCATGAGTGACATGTATGAAAGAATTATGAAGGTGGCTTTGCCACAAATATGATGTCAACTACATGATCATGCAAAGCAATATGACAATGATGAAGCGTGTCATAATAAACGGAACAGTGGTAAGTTGCATGGCAATATATCTCGGAATGGCTATGGAAATGCCATAATAGGTAGGTATGGTGGCTGTTTTGAGGAAAGTATATGGTGGGTTTATGGTACCGGCGAAAGTTGCACGGTACTAGAGAGGCTAGCAAATGGTGGAAGGGTGAGAGTGTGTATAATCCATGGACTCAACATTAGTCATAAAGAACTCACATACTTATTGCAAAAATCTATTAGTTATCAAAACAAAGTACTATGCACATGCTCCTAAGGGATATATTGGTAGGAAAAGACCATCGCTCGTCCCCGACCGCCACTCATAAGGAAGACAATCAATAAATAAATCATGCTTCGACTTCATCACATAACGGTTCACCATACGTGCATGCTACGGGAATCACAAACTTTAACACAAGTATTTCTCAAATTCACAACTACTCAACTAGCATGACTCTAATATCACCATCTTCATATCTCAAAACAATCATCAAGTATCAAACTTCTCATAGTATTCCATCCACCTTTATGATAGTTTTTATTATACCCATCTTGGATGCCTATCATATTAGGACTAATTTTATAGCCACAGCAAATTACCATGCTATTCTAGAGGACTCTCAAAATTATATAAGTGAATCATGAGAGATCAATAATTTCTATAAAATAAAACCACCACCGTGCTCTAAAAAGATATAAGTGAAGCACTAGAGAAAAATTATCTAGCTCAAAAGATATAAGTGAAGCACATAGAGTATTCTAATAAATTCCGATTCATGCGTGTCTCTCCAAAAGATGTGCACAACAAGGATGATTGTGGTAAACTAAAAAGCAAAGGCTCAAATCATACAAGACGCTCCAAGCAAAACACATATCATGTGGTGAGTAAAAATATAGCATCAAGTAAAGTTACCGATGCACGAAGATGAAAGAGGGGATGCCTTCCGGGGCATCCCCAAGCTTAGGATTTTTGTTGTCCTTGAATTTTACCTTGCGGTGCCTTGGGAATCCCCAATCTTAGGCTCTTGCCACTCCTTATTCCATAATCCATAAAATCTTTACCCAAAACTTGAAAACTTCACAACACAAAACTCAACAGAAAATCTTATGAGCTCCGTTAGTATAAGAAAACAAACCACCGCTTCAAGGTACTGTAATGAACTCATTATTTATTTATATTGGTTTTAAACCTACTGTATTCCAACTTCTCTATGGTACATACCCCCTGATACTAGCCATAGCTTCATCAAGATATGCAAACAACACACGAAAAACAGAATCTGTCAAAAACAGAACAATCTGTAGTAATTTGTAGGTTTCGAATACTTCTGTAACCCCAAGAATTCGTAAATAAATTTGTGGACGTGAGGAATTTGTCTATTAATCATCTGAAAAAATAATCAACCTAATCGGACTCTCCAATAAAAAATGGCAGCAAATCTCGTGAGCGCTAAAGTTTCTGTTTTTTACAGCAAGATCGCAAAGACTTCCCCCAAGTCTTCCCAAAGGTTCTACTTGGCACAAACACTAATTAAAAGCATAAAACCACATCTAAACAGAAGCTAGATCAATTATTTATTACTAAACAGAACAAAAACAAGAAACAAAAATAAAATTGGGTTTCCTCCCAACAAGCGCTATCATTTAACGCCCCTAGCTAGGCATAAAAACAAGAATAGATCTAGGTATTGTCATCTTTGGTATGCAATCCATAAGTGGCTCTCATAATAGATTCATAAGGTAATTTAACTTTCTTTCTAGTAAAGTGTTAACGGAAATTGGAATCTAATATTTCCTTCTTTCATATCAATAAATGCACCAATCGTTCTAAAGAAAGGTCTACCAAGAATAATAGGACATGTAGGATTGCAATCAATATCAAGAACAATGAAATCTATGTGCACATAATTCCTATTTGCAACAATAAGAACATTATTAATCCTTCCCATAGGTTTCTTAGTAGTGGAATCCGCGAGGTGCAAATTTAAAGAACAATCATCAAATTCACGGAAACCTAACACATCACACAAAGTTTTTGGAATCGTGGAAACACTAGCACCCAAATCACATAAAGCATAGCATTCATGATCTTTAATATTAATTTTAATAGTAGGTTCTCACTCATCATGAAGTTTTCTAGGGATAGAAACTTCTAATTCAAGCTTTCTTTCGTAAGATTGCATTAAAGCATCAACGATATGTTTGGTAAAAGCTTTATTTTGACTATAAGCATGCAGAGAATTTAGCACGGATTGCAACAAGGAAATACAATCTATCAAAGAGCAATTATCATAATTAAATCCCTTGAAATCCAAAATAGTGGGTTTATTTCTATGTAAAGTTTTGACCTCTTCAATCCCACATTTATTAATTTTTGCATCAAGTTCTAAAAACTCCGAATCATTGGGACGCCTTTTAGCTAAAGTTGACTCATCTCCAGTCCCATCATTATCAAGATTCATATTGCAAAACAAAGATTTAATAGGAGACACATCAATCCCATTTAGATCTTCATCCTTATTATCATCAAAACTAGAAGAACACGCTTTTATAAAGCAATTTTTTTTAGCACGCATCCTAGTAGTTCTTTCTTTGCACTCATCAATGGAAATTCTCATGGCTTTGAGAGACTCATTGATATCATGCTTGGGTGGAATAGATCTAAGCTTAAAATAATCAAAATCAAGAGAGATTCTATCCACATTCCTAGCCAACTCATCAATCTTAGACAATTTTTCTTCAATCAAAGCATTGAAACTCTTTTGCGAACTAATAAATTATTTAATACTAGATTAAAAATCAGAGGGCATCTTATTATAATTTCCATAAGAATTGTTGTAGGAATTACCATAATTATTAGAGGAATTACTAGGATACGGCCTAGGATTAAAGTTTCCTCTATACGCGCTGTTACCAAAACTGTTCCTACCAACAAAATTCACATCCATAGATTCATTATTATTCTCAATCAAAGTAGACAAAGGCATATCATTAGGATCAACAACATCACTCTTATTAGCAAACAACTTCATAAGTTCATCCATCTTTCTACTCAAAACATTAATTTCTTCTATCGCATGAACCTTTTTACTAGTAGATCTTTCGGTGTGCCATTGAGAATAATTAACCATAATATTATCTAGGAGTTTGGTAGCTTCTCCTAAAGTGATTTCCATAAAAGTGCCTCCCGGGGCCGGATCTAAAATATTTCTAGAAGCAAAATTCAATCTGGCATAAATTTTTTGTATGATCATCCATAAATTCAAACCATGAGTAGGGCAATTTCGAATCATTAATTTCATCCTCTCCGAAGATTGTGCAACATGCTCATGATCTAGTTGCTTAAAATTCATAATATCGTTTCTAAGAGAGATGATCTTAGCGAGAGGAAAATAATTAGAGATAAAAGCATCTTTGCACTTATTCTAAGAATCAATACTATTTTTAGGCAAAGAAGAAAACCGAGTTTTAGCACGATCTCTAAGAGAAAACGGAAATAGCTTCAATTTAACAATATCATTATCCACGTCCTTCTTATTTTGCATGTCACAGAAATCAACAAAGTTGTTTAGATGGGTAGCGTCATCTTCACTAGGAAGGCCAACAAATTGATCTTTCATGACAAGATTCAGCAAGGCAGTATTAATTTCACAAGATTCAGCATCGGTAAGGGGAGCAATCAGAGTGCTAATAAAATCATTATTGTTGGTATTGGAAAAATCACACAATTTAGTATTGTCCTGATGTAACGCCCCGAGACCGATGTGCCAGGTGTCCTCCAGTTATTCGCTGTTGTTGCCTTGTCATTGCTTGCGTGTCATGCACTGCATATCATGTCATCATGTGCATTTTATTTGCATACATGTTCATCTCATGCATCCGAGCATTTTCCCCGTTGTCCGTTTTGCAATCCGGCGCTCCTATGTCACCCGGTTTCCCTTTCTACCTCTTTTCGTGTGTAGGTGTTAAACATTTCCATATTGGACCGAGACTTGCCATGCGGCATTGGTTTACTACCGGTAGACCGCCTGTCAAGTTTCGTGCCATTTGGACTTCGTTTGATACTCCAACGGTTAACCGAGGGACCGAAAAGGCCTCGTGTGTGTTGCAGCCCAACACCTCTACAAAATGGCCCAAAAGCCACCTAAACCTCCTCCATCATCTCGGTCGTTCGATCACAATCGTGTAGCCGAAAACCGCACCTCATTTGGACTCTCCTAGCTCCCTCTACCTATAAATATGTGGCCTCCCCCGAAATTTCACGTAGTACAAACCCTAGATCCAACTCCCTCCGCGCCGCTAGACATGTCCGCTCGCCGGCGGACACGTCCATCTCGCCGGCCACATCACTGCAGCCAATCGTGAGGCGCCACGTCGTCACCGCCGCCTCCCTCCTCCACTGAGGCGCCGCCACCTGGCCCTGCCTCGCCGCCTCTCCCGCACGGGCCCGGGAGGCCCAGATCCGCCCCCCGGCCCGGTGCGCCGCCGCCGCCCGAGGCCCTCGCCTCCCCGCGTGCCTCCTCGC
>NC_041380.1:452636221-452664221 GCF_002162155.2 Triticum dicoccoides
GCCGGCCGCCGCGCCTCCTCCCGCCGGCAACTTCCGCCGGATCTGCGCCGCCGCCCGTCGCTTCTCTACCGCGCCGCCGATCCGGTTCCTCGCCGGCGCCGCCATCCACGTCGCCGCGCCGGTCGCCTTCCGCCGCCACCCACAGACCTCTTCGCCAGCGTCGTCCAACGACGGCACCCCCGCACCATGCTCGCCGGAGCTCCACCGCCCGGCGCCGCCCCGCGCCATGCTCGCCGGAGTTCGGCACCTCGCCGGAGAAGACATGATGAGATCCATACATCCTCGAACCAAACACCCGTCTCGGATCCCCACCGTGCCGTCCCGCTTCATCCGGTCCCGCGTTGACTTTTTCCCGAGAGGTCCAGATTTCACCAAGTCCCCCAGATTCCAGTATTTTTTTGGGCTTTTTCATGGCATCATAACTCATCATCCGTGGCTCCGTTTTGAGCGTGTAGCATATCAAAATGTTTGTCACGATGAGTACATCATTTCATCTCATTGCATCATTTTCATTTGAGCTCATCTTGATGCCCGAAATGCTGTTGGAAGAGGGCTATTTGAGGAATTTGACCGATCTGTTTTAGCAAATGGCATTTTGTCATTTTTGCCATGATTAATGTGTGCATGCTATGATCCTGAGCTCTACATGTGTTTTGTTATATGCCATGCCATATTTACAGGGGTGCTTGCCATGTATTTTTTTGATATTTGTGGTGACTATCACAAGCTTGCAAAGTAGCGTAATCGGTAATGCTGATTTCAGGGACTTGGAATTTCACCAAGTCCTTGTTCTGTTTTTGTTGTTATGCCATATGTTCATGTTGTTTCCTAGTGATCCGTGCCTCTTTTGAGGATGATCAGTAAGGATGTTTTGTTAACATTATGGTGCTCTATCCATCCATGTCTTTTTTTGCATTTATGGAGCACCCTAGCTTGAGTCAATCGAGCTCTACTTTTCCTATAAAATGTTCCTGGCAGATTGTTGACATGTTTAGCGATTTTGCCGCGGATGTTGCTATTGATCCGTGCATGCTATGTTGTTGTCCTTGCCATGTCTAGCTTCTATGCCATGTCTTCTTCATGGGTATATGATTAGTTTGTCATGCCATGCTCTGTAGTGAGTGCATCGAGCTCGTAAACATGCCTACTCGTTAACTGGTTTGAATGCTCCAGTTTTTCACAAAGTCTCAATCTGTTTATGTTTTTGCCATGTTCACATGCTTGCAATTGTATTCTCTGATCCTTTTTGGCTCAAGTTCATTAAGGGACTTTTGTTAAGTGTCTTGAGTATCTTCATGCCATGCCTTGCTTTACCATGTTAAGTTCCTGTAGCTTGTAGTTTTCATGCTCTAAAGTGTGCTTGTAGTTTTCACTAAGTCTGAAACCTGTTATCATTTGCATTTTTGTCATGCTTGTTTTGAACCTGTTAATGGATGAATTAGCCGTAGCTCAGTGTTCATCTTTTGTCAAGCTTCATGAGTGGATCCCTGCCATGCATTTTGTTGTCATGGTTGAGTACTGTAGCATACTTATCTTGATGCATTTAGAAGGCTACTTGCTGATTATCGCAGACCGGTGCCATATTTGTTTTGCTTGCCATTTCCAAACCGTGCATCCGATTCCGGTGATATTTATATCAATTTCAACCGAAATCACCTCACCTTTCCAGTGGCACTCTTGGATTTCAATGTCGAGGCCAGGTTCAATCATTCTTTTCCAAATCATGCATATGCATCACATACCGCATCCCGCATATCATACCATGCTCCTGTGTTGGTTGTTTACTATGTTGTGTGCTTCTTTCCGGTGTTGCTTCTTCGGGTTGGTTCCAATAACGTCGCATTTGTGAGGACCTATTCGACTATGACTGTTTGTCTTCTTCATGGAATCGTTCTTCTTCCTTGCGGGATCTCAGGCAAGATGACCATACCCTCGAAATCACTTCTATCTTTGCTTGCTAGTTGCTCGCTCTTTTGCTATGCCTATGCTCTGATGCCTACCACTTGCTTATCATGCCTCCTATATTGTTGAACCAAGCCTCTAAACCACCTTTTCCTAGCAAACCGTTGTTTGGCTATGTTACCGCTTTGCTCAGCCCCTCTTATAGCGTTGTTAGTTGCAGGTGAAGATTGGAGCTTGTTCCATGTTGGAACATGGATATTTTTTGGGATATCACAATATATCTTATTTAATTAATGCATCTATATACTTGGTAAAGGGTGGAAGGCTCGGCCTTATGCCTGGTGTTTTGTTCCACTCTTGCCGCCCTAGTTTTCCGTCATATCGGTGTTATGTTCCCGGATTTTGCGTTCCTTACGTGGTTGGGTTATAATGGGAACCCCTTGACAGTTCGCCTCGAATAAAACTCCTCCAGCAATTCCCAACATTGGTTTTACCATTCGCCACCTAGCCTTTTCTTTCCCTTGGGTTCTGCAGACTCAAGGGTCATCTTTATTTTAACCCCCCCAGGCCAGTGCTCCTCTGAGTGTTGGTCTGAACTGGGCAGCCTGTGGGGCCACCTCGGGGAAACTCGAGGGTTGGTTTTACTCATAGCTTGACCTATCTGAGTGTGCCCTGAGAACGAGATATGTGCAGCTCCTATCGGGATTTGTCGGCACATTCGAGCGGTGTTGCTGGACTTGTTTTACCATTGTCGAGGATGTCTTGTAACCTGGATGCCGAGCCTGATCGGATTGTCTTGGGAGAAGGAATATCCTTCGTTGACCGTGAGAGCTTGTGATGGGCTAAGTTGGGACACCCCTACACGGATTTGAACTTTCGAAAGCCGTGCCCGCGGTTATGCGCAGATGGGAATTTGTTAATGTCCGGTTGTAGAAAATCTAAAGTTGACCTTAATTAAAATACATCAACCGTGTGTGTTACCGTGATGGTCTCTTCTCGGCGGGGTCCGGGAAGTGAACACGGTGTTGGAGTAATGCTTGACGTAGGTTGTTTGAGGATCACTTCTTGATCATAGTTCTCGACCGTGCTTTTGCCTTTCTCTTCTCGCTCTCATTTACGTATGTTAGCCACCATATATCCTAGTCGCTTGCTGCAGCTCCACCTCATACCTTTTACCTTACCTATAAGCTTAAATAGTCTTGATCGTGATGGTGTGAGATTGCTGAGTCCCCGTGACTCACAGATACTTCCAAAACCAGTTTGCAGGTGCCGATGTTACTGAGCAGGTGACGCAACCAAGCTCAGGAGGAGCTCAATGAAGATCTTGTCCTTTGTGTTGTTCCGTTTCCAGTTGATCAGTAGCGGAGCCCAGTCGGGACGACCATGGATCTGTGTAGCATTTGGGGTAGTCTTCTTTTATTTTGGTTCCGTAGTCGGGCCTTGATTGTATCTGGATGATGTAATGCTTTATTCATGTAATTGTGTGAAGTGGTGATTGTAAGCCAACTATGTATCTTTCCCTTATGCATTACATGGGTTGTGTGAAAATTACCTCACTTGCGACATTGCTTTCAATGCGGTTATGCCTCTAAGTCGTGCTTCGACACATTGGAGATATAGCCGCATCGAGGGCGTTACACGTGAGAGTCGTGCTTCTCGGCGGGAGTTCGGGACTATTGCCATAACTCGTATAACGGATGCTTTTCGAAGGTTAAGGTAGATGATTTCCGAAGGTTTCTTGGTTATGTGTTGAAGGATGGATACAGCTGGATGTAGGATTTGCTAGTTTGGGTGAGATCTTATGCTTCCCCTGTATCCCCAACACCTGATTGCATAACCGGAAAATTTCGGGAGTTTATAAGTGGGAATTCAAGTAGCTCTTAGGATATCTTTCCGACAGATGTATGATATGAAATTGGGGTTCGACGTCTAGTGGTCTGCCTATTCACGGTCGGTTTTACAGTAGTCTCGTTGTGTCTTAAAGAGTCCTTGGCTATGCCGACTCGGGGACGCTTCGTATGTCATGTGCACTGCCTTGTACATGATGGTGCTGTACGATCGAGCCCGTGTAGGCCCCACCACAAAAACTTCGGACGAAATCTCTATCATATGTTTGTTCTGGCTTATTTTGCAAGCCAATCCTTTGTTTTTGTTTTGAGTTGTGGTATTCGAGTTGCTTCGAAGTCAAATGTTGATTCCATCCCTTGTCTAATCGGTGTTCTCATATTCCTATGTGAATACTAATCCCCCATGATAATCGAGATTGTCATGTCAATCCTTTTCAACCGGCGTGTTTTCTCTTTAAGTGGTTTTGATCATTTCAACATCAGCAAGATCAATTATCAGTTCTTCTCAACGGTGTTCGTTTCATCCGTCCTCCAAGTTGCCTTTGTTTTTCCCGCCCACCCACCCCTTTTTCTTCAAGGAATCCGATGTCTTAATCAAGTGTCCTTTTATTCTTGTGAAGTCTCTCCATTCTTTTCCATCAATGTTCGTATCCGGTGATTCTCAGGAAGATACTAACAGAGCTTCAAGTTATCATTATTCGTTCTTTTTCTCCTTCGGTGGATTCAAATCAAGCTTTGGTCTTGATCATATCCTTTTTCCTCGTTTCAAATACCTTCTCATGCCAGTGCACCTCATAATCATTCCCATTTGCTATTCAATTGTTCCAGAGTGCTCAAGATATCTCGAGGCTGTTATCTCATTCAAGTCTTTTAATTCAACCGGTGCAATCTCTCTCTTTAAATCATTTCAACGGTGTTTCTTTTGAGTGGGACCTAACCCACAGGTCTTTTTCCAGGATCTTACCTGACTCTTCTTATTCTCCTGGAGTTAGTGTCAAATTCATTTCAAAGTTTGACGTAAGAATGATTTATCATCAGTCAAATACCTTTCTCCAAGATCTTTCCAACTCTTTTCATCGTTGGCTCAACTTTTCCATTCTTCATTCCGGTGTGCCTCAATAATTCTTGGTGGTGTTTCTCGTTGTCTTTCTCATCATTTGAAGACCGAAGAAGAGTTTTTCCTCCATATCTTGCTTCATTCTCTTCAAGATTCATGGCTCTAGTTTGTTGCCATCCTCTCATAATTATTTTCGATTGTGAGAATTCTTTTCACCTATCCGGAGCAATTCAAGAGTCTGATCAGTTTGTTTATCTGGAGCCCATCATCTAAGATTTATTCATTCCAGTTTTCAGTTATCATCTCCAATCTTACCGGTGTATCATTCTAACATTCTCTATTTAGCTCATGATCTCTTCGTTCTCAGGGATCTAAATTCCCTCAAGCATCTTCGTTCATTTGTTAATTCTTCCCGGTGATTTGTGCCTTTTTTCAATTCCATTTTCAAATTCTTACGATGGTTCGTTCAAGATTTCTCTTCCTTGTTTATCATATCAATTCATTCGTTGTTTCAATTCTACCGGTGGTTCATGGAAGACCTTTCCAAGATGACACTATATCTATCGTAATCCTTTCTACGAGAATAAGTAGTATGTCAAATCCGTTGTTTGTCATCAATTTAATTGGTGAAGGATAAGCATAATGTAATTCTTATTCTTGTTTCATCGAGTGAACTCTATTCCCTATTCCGGAGGCTCATCAAATTCTCGGTTTCAATTGTTTCATCTTCTCTTTTTCCCGGAGTTCCAACATTTTACAACTATTTTACCACAGAGATTCATCTAAATCGGTACAAGGATTCACCTTGTGTTTTCAACTTCTTTTTCCTTCCGTTTAATCATCCTTTTGTTTAACGGAGTTCTTCATGAAGGTTCTACATGATGGTTCATAAAGGATTTAATTTCTTCTCGAAGTGTTCATCAAGATTCTTTTGAGAGGAGCTCAAGCATTCTTCATCTTGCAATCCGGATTGCAATTCCTTTCTACCGTATCTTTGGAGGTGGTATTATGTCATTCTTGATAATTTGAGTTCATGTTTCATGATTCACATGTTATTAAGAATGAGGTATTTTTAAATCCATCAATCTCGTCATTGGAGTTACCTTGGGTTATATTTCACCTAAAGCTTTCCCTAAGGATTGTTGCTATTTATGGTGCTTATAATGACCCAAGTTCTTCATTTATCCTCTCGGTGAAATAAGTTTCTCGTCTCCTTCTTCATACCAATCCAATTCTTTTTCCCGTGAGCGACAGGTTGTCACCTCATAATTTGAGATGTATTCCATAAGACCATATCAAGCGTATTCTTTTCGTTGTTGGTGTTCCAACAACTCCGCTCGACCCGTCTCCTAAGGATTCCTTCTCAAGCTCTTTTGTGGCATAAGATGGCATTTTCTTCTCCATTCTTTTATTTCAATTATCTATCTTCTATTCTTTTGTTCCGGAGCCATTGTGATGTTGCTCTTTTCTCTCATCATCTTGGGTCGTGTTTTTTTCGTGCTTATCCATTTAACTGGAGTGTTGTGTCCCTTTTGCTCAAGCTCTTTCATTTTATCAAGTCTTCATCTCTTCTCAACCGAAGTGCTACACGAATCGGTTCTTTCTTATTCCTCTTTCTTAACGGAGTGCTTTCAACTTTGTTCATCTCCGTTGCTTTCTTTCTTTCATTTGTTCAACCTCTCAAGGTTCTTTGGTTTCACTCGTTTGTCAAAGAAGAAACTTAGTTTTACCTCTTCTCTTTCTCTTCCGTTTTTCCCTCCGGTGCCATTCTAGATCTCGGGACGAGATCCTCTCGTAGTGGTGGAGTGTTGTAACGCCCCGAGACCGATGCGCCAGGTGTCCTCTAGTTATTCGCTGTTGTTGCCTTGTCATTGCTTGCGTGTCATGCATTGCATATCATGTCATCATGTGCATTTCATTTGCATACATGTTCTTCTCATGCACCCGAGCATTTTCCCCGTTGTCCGTTTTGCAATCCGGCGCTCCTATGTCACCCGGTGTCCCTTTCTACCTCTTTTTGTGTGCGGGTGTTAAACATTTCCGGATTGGACCGAGACTTGCCATGCGGCCTTGGTTTACTACCGGTAGACCGCCTGTCAAGTTTCGTGCCATTTGGACTTCGTTTGATACTCCAACGGTTAACCGAGGGACCGAAAAGGCCTCGTGTGTGTTGAAGCCCAACACCTCTCCAAAATGGCCCAAAACCCACCTAAACCTCCTCTTTCATCTCGGTCGTTCGATCACGATCACGTGGCCGAAAACCGCACCTCATTTGGACTCTCCTAGCTCCCTCTACCTATAAATATGTGGCCTCCCCTGAAATATCACGCAGTACAAACCCTAGATCCAACTCCCTCCGCGCCACCGGACATGTCCGCTCGCCGGCGGACACGTCCATCTCCCCGGCCACATCGCTGCAGCCATTCATGAGGCGCCACGTCGTCACCGCCGCCTCCCTCCACTGAGGCGCCGCCACCTGGCCCTGCCTCAGCGCCTCTCCCGCACGGGCCCGGGAGGCCCAGATCCGCCCCCCGGCCCGGTGTGTCGCCGCCGCCCGAGGCCCTCGCCTCCCTGCGCGCCTCCTCGCTCTGAGCCACCCGCCGCCCTTCGCCGCACTTGCGCCGACCGCCGTGCCTCCTCCCGCCGGCGACTTCCGCCGGATCTGCCTCCGCCCGCCGCCTCTCTACCGCGCCGCCGCTCTGGTTCCTCGCCGGCGCCGCCATCTGCGTCACCGCGCTGGTCGCCTTCCGCCTCCACCCACAGACCTCCTCGCCGATGCCATCCAACGGCGCTGCTCCCGCGCCATGCTCGCCGGAGCTCCACCGCCCGGCGCCGCCCCGCGCCATGCTCGCCGGAGTTCGGCACCTCACCGGAGAAGATGGGATGAGATCCATACATCCTCGAACCAAACACCCGTCTCGGATCCGCACCGCGCCGTCCCGCTTCATCCGGTCCCGCGTTGACTTTTTCTCAAGAGGTCCAGATTTCACCAAGTCCCCCAGATTCCAGTATTTTTTTGGGCTTTTTCATGGCATCATAACTCATCATCCGTGGCTCCGTTTTGAGCGTGTAGCATATCAAAATGTTCGTCTCAATGAGTACATCATTTCATCTCATTGCATAATTTTCATTTGAGCTCATATTGATGCCCGAAATGTTGTTGGAAGAGGGCTATTTGAGGAATTTGACCGATCTGTTTCAGCAAATGGCATTTTGTCATTTGTGCCATGATTAATGTGTGCATGCTATGATCCTGAGCTCTACATGTGTTTTGTTATATGACATGACATATTTACAGGGGTGCTTGCCATGTATTTTTTTGATATTTGTGGTGACTATCACAAGCTTGCAAAGTAGCGTAATCGGTAATGCTGATTTCAGGGACTTAGAATTTCACTAAGTCCTTGTTCTGTTTTTGTTGTTATGCCATATGTTCATGTTGTTTCCTAGTGATTCATGCCTCTTTTGAGGATGATCAATAAGGACATTTTGTTAACACTGTGGTTCCCTATCCATCCATGTCTTTTTTTGCATTTATGGAGCACCCTAGCTTGAGTCAATCGAGCTCTACTTTTGCTATAAAATGTTCCTGGCAGATTCTTGACATGTTTAGCGATTTTGCCGGGGATGTTGCTATTGATCCGTGCATGCTATGTTGTTGTCCTTGCCATGTCTAGATTATATGCCATGTATTCTTCATGGGTATATGCTTAGTTTGTCATGCCATGCTCTATAGTGAGTGCATCGAGCTCGTAAACATGCCTACTCGTTAACTGATTTGCATGCTCCAGTTTTTCACTAAGTCTGAATCTGTTTATGTTTTTGCCATGTTCACATGCTTGCAATTGTATTCTCTGATCCTTTTTAGCTCAAGGTCACTAAGAGACTTTTGTTAAGTGCCTTGAGTAGCTTCATTCCATGCCTTGCTTTGTCATGTTAAGTTCCTATAACTTGTAGTTTTCATGCTCTAAAGTCTGAAACCTGTTATGATTTGTATTTTTTCCATGCTTGTTTTGAACCTGTTACTGGATGAATTAGCCGTAGCTCAGTGTTCATCTTTTGTCAAGCTTCATGAGTGGATCCCTGCCATGCATTTTGTTGTCATGTTTGAGTGCTGTAGCATATTTATCTTGATGCATTTAGAAGGCTACTTGCTGATTATCATAGACCGGTGCCATATTTGTTTTGCTTGCCATTTCCAAACCGTGCATCCGATTCCGGTGATCTTTATATCGATTTCAACCGAAATCACCTCACCTTTCCAGTGGCACTCTTGGATTTCCATGTTGAGGCCAGGTTCAATCATTCTTTTCCAAATCATGCATATGCATCACATACCGCATCCCGCATACCATACCATGCTCATGTGTTGGTTGTTTAATATGTTGCGTGCTTCTTTCCGGTGTTGCTTATTCGTGTTGGTTCCGATAATGTTGCGTTTGTGAGGACCCGTTCGACTACTTCTGTTTGTCTTCTTCATGGACTCATTCTTCTTCCTTGCGGGATCTCAGGCAAGATGACCATACCCTCGAAATCACTTCTACCTTTGCTTGCTAGTTGCTCGCTCTTTTGCTATGCCCATGCTGCGATACCTACCACTTGCTTATCATGCCTCCTATATTGTTGAACCAAGCCTCTAAACCACCTTGTCCTAGCAAACTGTTCTTTGGCTATGTTACCACTTTGCTCAGCCCCTCTTATAGCGTTGTTAGTTGTAGGTGAAGATTGGAGCTTGTTCCATGTTGGAACATGGATATTTGTTGGGATATCACAATATATCATATTTAATTAATGCATCTATTGGTAAAGGGTGGAAGGCTCGGCCTTATGCCTGGTGTTTTGTTCCACTCTTGCCGCCCTAGTTTTCCGTCATATCGGTGTTATGTTCCCGGATTTTGCATTCTATACGCGGTTGGGTTGTAATGGGAACCCCTTGACAGTTCGCCTTGAATAAAACTCATCCAGCAATGCCCAACATTGGTTTTACCATTCGCCACCTAGCCTTTTCTTTCCCTTGGGTTCTGCAGACTCAAGGGTCGTCTTTATTTTAACCCCCTGGGCCAGTGCTCCTCTGAGTGTTGGTCCAAACTGGGCAGCCTATGGGGCCACCTCGGGGAAAATCGAGGGTTGGTTTTACTCGTAGCTTGACCTATCTGAGTGTGCCCTGAGAACGAGATTTGTGCAGCTCCTATCGGGATTTGTTGGCACATTCGGGCGGTGTTGCTGGACTTGTTTTACCATTGTCAAGGATGTCTTGTAACCTAGATGCCGAGCCTGATCGGATTGTCTTGGGAGAAGGAATATCCTTCATTGACCGTGAGAGCTTGTGATGGGCTAAGTTGGGACACCCCTGCAGGGATTTGAAGTTTCGAAAGCCGTGCCCGCGGTTATGGGCAGATGGGAATTTGTTAATGTCCGATTGTAGAAAATCTGAAGTTGATCTTAATTAAAATACATCAACCGCGTGTGTTACTGTGATGGTCTCTTCTCGGCGGGGTCCGGGAAGTGAACACGGTGTTGGAGTAATGCTTGACATAGGTTGTTCGAGGATCACTTCTTGATCATATTTCTCGACCATGTTTTTGCCTTTCTCTTCTCGCTCTCATTTGCGTATGTTAGCCACCATATATGCTAGTCGCTTGCTGCAGCTCCACCTCATACCTTTTACCTTACCTATAAGCTTAAATAGTCTTGATCGCGAGGGTGTGAGATTGCTGAGTCCCCGTGACTCACAGATACTTCCAAAACCAGTTTACAGGTGCCGATGTTACCGAGCAGGTGACACAACCAAGCTCAAGAGGAGCTCGATGAAGATCTTGTCCTTTGTGTTGTTCCGTTTCCAGTTGATCAGTAGCGGAGCCCAGTCGGGACGACCGGGGATCTGTGTAGCATTTGGGGTAGTCTTCTTTTATTTTGGTTCCGTAGTCGGGCCTTGATTGTATCTGGATGATGTAATGCTTTATTCATGTAATTGTGTGAAGTGGCGATTGTAAGCCAACTATGTATCTTTTCTCTTATGTATTACATGGGTTGTGTGAAGATTACCTCACTTGCGACATTGCTTTCAATGTGGTTATGCCTCTAAGTCGTGCTTCGACATGTGGGAGATATAGCCGCATCGAGGGCGTTACACGTGAGAGTCGTGCTTCTCGGCGGGAGTTTGGGAGTATTGCCATAAATCGTATAACGGATGCTTTTCGAAGGTTGAGGTAGATGATTTCCGAAGGTTTCTTGGTTATGTGTTGAAGGATGTATACAACTAGATGTAGGATTTGCTAGTTTGGGTGAGATATTATGCTTCCCCTGTATCCCCAACACCTGATTGCATAACCGGAAAATTTCGGGAGTTTATAAGTGGGAATTCAAGTAGCTCTTAGGATATCTTTCCGACAGATGTATGATATGAAATTGGGGTTCGACGTCTAGTGGTCTGCCTATTCACGATCGGTTTTACAGTGGTCTCGTTGTGTCTTAAAGAGTCCTTGGCTATGCCCACTCGGGGACGCTTCGTATGTCATGTGCACTGCCTTGTACATGATGGTGCTGTACGATCGAGCCCATGTAGGCCCCACCACAAAAACTTCGGACGAAATCTCTATCATATGTTTGTTCTGGCTTATTTCGCAAGCCAATCCTTTGTTTTTGTTTTGAGTTGTGGTATTCGAGTTGCTTCGAAGTCAAATGTTGATTCCATCCCTTGTCTAATCGGTGTTCTCGTATTCCTATGTGAATACTAATCCCTCATGATAATCGAGATTGTCATGTCAATCCTTTTCAACCGGCGTGTTTTCTCTTCAAGTGGTTTCGATTATTTCAACATCAGCAAGATCAATTATCAGTTCTTCTCAACGGTGTTCATTTCATCCGTCCTCCAAGTTGCCTTTGTTTTTCCTGCCCACCCACTCATTTTTCTTCAAGGAATCCGATGTCTTAATCAAGTGTCCTTTTATTCTTGTGAAGTCTCTCCATTCTTTTCCAACAATGTTCGTATCCGGTGATTCTCAGGAAGATACTAACGGAGCTTCAAGTTATCATTATTCGTTCTTTTTCTCCTCTGGTGGATTCAAATCAAGCGTTGGTGTTGAGCATATCCTTTTTCCTCGTTTCAAATACCTTCTCATGCTAGTGCACCTCATAATCATTCCCCGTTTGCTATTCAATTGTTCTGGAGTGCTCAAGATATCTCGAGGCTGTTATCTCATTCAAGTCTTTTAATTCAACCGGTGCAATCTCTCTCTTTAAATCATTTCAACGATGTTTCTTTTGAGTGGGCCCTAACCCGCAGGTCTTTTTCTAGGATCTTACCTGACTCTTCTTATTCTCCCGGAGTTAGTCTCAAATTCATTTCAAAGTTTGACGTAAGAATGAGTTATCATCAATCAAATGCCTTTCTCCAAGATCTTTCCAACTCTTTTCATCGTTGGCTCAACTTTTCCATTCTTCATTCCGGTGTGCCTCAATAATTCTTGGTGGTGTTTCTCGTTGTCTTTCTCATCATTTGAAGACCGAAGAAGAGTTTTTCCTCCGTATCTTGCTTCATTCTCTTCAAGATTCGTGGCTCTAGTTTATTGCCATCCTCTCATAATTATTTTTGATTGTGAGAATTCTTTTCACCTATCTGCAGCAATTCAAGAGTCTGCTCAGTTTGTTTATCCGGAGCCCATCATCTAAGATTTATTCATTCCAGTTTTCAGTTATCATCTCCAATCTTATCGGTGTATCATTCTAACATTCTCTATTTAGCTCATGATATCTTCGTTCTCAGGGATCTAAATTCCCTCAAGCATCTTCGTTCATTCGTTAATTCTTCCTGGTGATTTGTGCCTTTTTTCAATTCCATTTTCAAATTCTTACGATGGTTCGTTCAAGATTTCTCTTCCTTGTTTATCGTATCAATTCATTCGTTGTTTCAATTCTACCGGTGGTTCATGGAAGACCTTTCCAAGCTGACACTATATCTCTCTTAATCCTTTCTACGAGAATAAGTATTATGTCAAATCCGTTGTTTGTCATCAATTTAATTGGTGAAGGATAAGCATAATGTAATTCTTATTCTTGTTTCATCGAGTGAACTCTATTCCCTATTCCGGAGGCTCATCAAATTCTCGGTTTCAATTGTTTCATCTTCTCTTTTTCCTGGAGTTCCAACATTTTACAACTATTTCACTGCAGAGATTCATCTAAATCGGTACAAGGATTCACCTTATGTTTTCAACTTCTTTTTCCTTCAGTTTGATCGTCCTTTTGTTTAACGGAGTTCTTCATGAAGGTTCTACATGATGGTTCATAAAGGATTTAAATTCTTCTCGAAGTGTTCATCAAGATTCATTTCAGAGGAGCTCAAGCATTCTCCATCTTGCAATCCGGAGTGCAATTTCTTTCTACCATATCTTTGGAGGTGGTATTATGTCATTCTTGATAATTTGAGTTCGTGTTTCATGATTCACATGTTATTAAGAATGAGGTATTTTTAAATCCATCAATCTCGTCATTGGAGTTACCTTGGGTTATATTTTTCCTAAAGCTTCCCCTAAGGATTGTTGCTATTTATGGTGCTTATAATGACCCAAGTTCTTCATTTATCCTCCCGGTGAAATAAGTTTCTCGTCTCCTTGTTCATACCAATCCAATTCTTTTTCCCGTGAGTGGCAGGTTGTCACCTCATAATTTGAGATGTATTCCATAAGACCATATCAAGCGTATTCTTTTCGTTGTTGGTGTTCCAACAACTCCGCTCGACCCGTCTCCTAAGGATGCCTTCTCAAGCTCTTTTGTGGCATAAGATGGCATTTTCTTCTCCATTCTTTTATTTCAATTATCTATCTTCTATTCTTTTGTTCCGGAGCCATTGTGATGTTGCTCTTTTCTCTCATCATCTTGGATCGTGTTTTTTTCGTGCTTATCCATTTAACCGGAGTGTTGTGTCCCTTTTGCTCAAGCTCTTTCATTTTATCAAGTCTTCATCTCTTTTCAACCGAAGTGCTACCCGAATCGGTTCTTTCTTATTCCACTTTCTTAACGGAGTGCTTTCAACTTTGTTCATCTCCGTTGCTTTCTTTCTTTCATTTTTTCAACCTCTCAAGGTTCTTTGGTTTCACTCGTTTGTCAAAGAAGCAACTTAGTTTTACCTCTTCTCTTTCTCTTCCGTTTTTCCCTCCGGTGCCATTCTAGATCTTGAGACGAGATCCTCTCCTAGTGGTGGAGTGTTGTAACGCCCCGAGACCGATGTGCCAGGCGTCCTCCAGTTATTCGCTGTTGTTTCCTTGTCATTGCTTGCATGTCATGCATTGCATATCATGTCATCATGTGCATTTCTTTTGCATACATGTTCGTCTTATGCATCCGAGCATTTTCCCCATTATCCGTTTTGCAATCCGCCGCTCCTATGTCAACTGGTGTCCCTTTCTACCACTTTTCATGTGCGTGTGTTAAACATTTCCCGATTGGACCGAGACTTGCCATGCGGCTTTGGTTTACTACCGGTAGACCGCCTGTCAAGTTTCGTGCCATTTGGACTTCGTTTGATACTCCAACGGCTACCGAGGGACCGAAAAGGCCTCGTGTATGTTGCAGCACAACACCTCTCCAAAATGGCCCAAAACCCACCTAAACCTCCTCCATCATCTCGGTCGTTCGACCACAATCGCGTGGCTGAAAACCGCACCTTATTTAGACTCTCCTAGCTCCCTCTACCTATAAATATGTGGCCTCCCCCGAAATTTCGCGCAGTACAAACCCTAGATCCAACTCCCTCCACGCCACCGGACATGTCCGCTCGCTGGCGGACACGTCCATCTTGCCGGCCACATAACTGCAGCCAATCATGAGGCGGCACATCATCACCGCCGCCTCCCTCCTCCACTCAGGCGCCGCCACCTGGCCCTGCCTCACCGCCTCTCCCGCACGGGCCCGGGAGGCCTAGATCCGCCCCCCGGCCCGGTGCGCCGCCGCCGCCCGAGGCCCTCGCCTCCCCGCGCGCCTCCTCGCTCCGAGCCGCCCGCCGCCCTTCGCCGCACTTGCGCCGGCCGCCGCGCCTCCTCCCGCCGGCGACTTCCACCGGATCTGCGCCACCGCCCGCCGCCTCTCTACCGCGTCGTCGCTCCGGTTCCTTGTCGGCGCCGCCATCCGCGTCGCTGCGCCGGTCACCTTCCGCCGCCACCTACGGACCTCCTCGCCGGCGTCGTCCAACGGCGCCGCCCCCGCACCATGCTCGCCGGAGCTCCACCGCCCGGCGCCGCCCCACGCCATGCTCGTCGGAGTTCGGCACCTCACCGGAGAAGACGGGATGAGATCCATACATCCTCGAACCAAACACCCGTCTCGGATACGCACCGCGCCGTCCCGCTTCATCCGGTCCCGCATTGACTTTTTCCCGAGAGGTCCAGATTTCACCAAGTTCCCCAGATTCTAGTATTTTTTTGGGCTTTTTCATCGCATCATGACTCACTGTCTGTGGCTCCGTTTTGAGCGTGTAGCATATCAAAATGTTCGTCTCGATGAGTATATCATTTCATCTCATTGCATCATTTTCATTTGAGCTCATCTTGATGCCCGAAATGCTGTTGGAAGAGGGCTATTTGAGGAATTTGACCGATCTGTTTCAGCAAATGGCATTTTGTCATTTTTGCCATGATTAATGTGTGCATGCTATGATCCTGAGCTCTACATGTGTTTTGTTATATGTCATGCCATCTTTACAGGTGTGCTTGCCATGTATTTTTGTGATATTTGTGGTGACTAGCACAAGCTTGCAAAGTAGCGTAATCGGTAATGCTGATGGGCTAAGTTGACTGTGAGAGCTTGTGATGGGCTAAGTTGGGATACCCCTGCAGGGATTTGAAGTTTCGAAAGCCGTGCCCGCGGTTATGGCCAGATGGGAATTTGTTAATGTCCGATTGTAGAAAATCTGAAGTTGACCTTAATTAAAATACATCAACCACGTGTGTTACCATGATGGTCTCTTCTCGGTGGGGTCCGGGAAGTGAACACGGTGTTGGAGTAATGCTTGACGTAGGTTGTTCGAGGATCACATCTTAATCATAGTTATCGACCGTGCTTTTGCCTTTCTCTTCTCGCTCTCGTTTGCGTATGTTAGCCACCATATATGCTAGTCGCTTGCTGTAGCTCCACCTCATACCTTTTACCTTACCTATAAGCTTAAATAGTCTTGATCGAGAGGGTGTGAGATTGATGAGTCCCCGTGACTCACAGATACTTCCAAAACCAGTTTGCAGGTGCCGATGTTACCGAGCAGGTGACGCAACCAAGCTCAGGAGGAGCTCAATGAAGATCTTGTCCTTTGTGTTGTTCCATTTCCAGTTGATCAGTAGCGGAGCCCAGTCGGGACGATCAGGGATCTGTGTAGCATTTAGGGTAGTCTTCTTTTATTTTGGTTCCGTAGTCGGGCCTTGATTGTATCTGGATGATGTAATGCTTTATTCATGTAATTGTGTGAAGTGGTGATTGTAAGCCAACTATGTATCTTTTCCCTTATGTATTACATGGGTTGTGTGAAGATTACCTCACTTGCGACATTGCTTTCAATGCGGTTATGCCTCTAAGTCGTGCTTCGACACGTGGGAGATATAGCCGCATCGAGGGCGTTACACCTGAGCCATTGTGACAAACAATCCAACACACAAGCACACAAGAAGCGAGCGAAAAAGAGGCAAACAGAAAAAGAGGAGGAATATAAAAGAGGGTGAATAAAATGGCAAGGGTGAAGTGGGGGAGAGGAAAATGAGAGGCAAATGGCAAATAATGTAATGCGAGGGATAAGAGTTTGTGATGGGTACTTGGTATGTCTTGACTTGTGCGTAGATCTCCCCGATAACGGCGCCAGAAATGGCTTGTTGACAGGAGATCAACTCTTGACTTGACTTGGTGCAACCTCCCCGGCAACGGTGCCAGAAATCCTTCTTGCTACCTCTTGAGCACTGCGTTGGTTTTCCCTTGAAGAGGGAAGGGTGATGCAGCAAAGTAGCGTAAGTATTTCCCTCATTTTTTGAGAACCAAGGTATCAATCCAGTAGGAGACTACACGCCAACGCGATAAAGGGGTTGTCAATCCCTTCACGGCCACTTGCAGAAGTGAGATCTGATAGAGATAATAAGATATATATTTTTGGTATTTTTATGATATAGATTGAAAGTAAAGATTGCAAAGTAAAGTAGATTGGAAACTTTTATGATGGAAAATAGACCCGGGGGCCATAGGTTTCACTAGTGGCTTCTCTCAAGATAGCATAAGTATTACGATGGGTAAACAAATTACTGTCGAGCAATTGATAGAAAAGTGCATAATTATGAGAATATATAGGCATGATCATGTATATAGGCATCACGTCTGCGACAAGTAGACCGAAACGATTCTGCATCTACTACTATTACTCCACACATCGACCGCTATCCAGCATGCATCTAGATTATTAAGTTCATAAGAACAGAGTAATGCATTAGGCAAGATGACATGATGTAGAGGGATAAACTCAAGAAATATGATATAAACCCCATCTTTTTATCCTTGATGGCAACAATACAATACGTGCCTTGCTGCCCTTGCTGTCACTGGGAAAGGACACCACAAGATTTAACCCAAAGCTAAGCACTTCTCCCAATGCAAGAAAGATCAATCTAGTAGGCCAAACCAAACTGATAATTCGAAGAGACTTGCAAAGATAACAAATCATACATAAAAGAATTCATAGAAGAACCAAATATTGTTCATAGATAATCTTGATCATAAACCCACAATTCATCGGATCTCGACAAACACACCGCAAAAAGAATTACATTGAATAGATCTCCAAGAAGATCGAGGAGAACTTTGTATTCAGATCCAAAGAGAGAGAAGAAGCCATCTAGCTAATAACTATGGACCCGAAGGTCTGTGGTAAACTACTCACACATCATCGGAGAGGCTATGGTGTTGATGTAGAAGCCCTCTGTGATCGATTCCCCCTCCGACAGAGCTCCGGAAAAGGCCCCAAGATGGGATCTCTTGGGTACAGAAGGTTGCGGCGGTGGAAATAGGGTTTCGTGGTGCTCTCGGATGTTTTCGGGGTATATGAGTATATATAGGCGAAAGAAGTTGGTCAGGGGAGCCACGAGGGGCCCACGAGGGTGGGGGGCGCGCCTCCCTGCCTCGTGGCCTCCTTGATGCTTCCTTGACGTCCACTCCAAGTCTCCTGGATAGCGTTTGTTCCAAAAATAACTCTCCCAAAGGTTTCATTCCGTTTGGATTCCGTTTGATTTTCCTTTTCTGCGAAACACTGAAATAGGAAAAAAACAACAATGTGCACCGGGCGTTTGGTTAGTCCCAAAAATAATATAAAAAGGTATATTAAAGCCCATTAAACATCCAAAACAGATAATATAATAGCATGGAACAATCAGAAATTATAGATACGTTGGAGACGTATCAGGGAGCGCAAACGAGCGCTCAGGGACGTCTACACGATAGAGCTAGTCGCCCCAAAATTCAACCCATGGTCGTCCTATCCGATCACCTTCGATCGCACGGATCATCCGACCAGTATCCTTCATGGCAGTTCAGTCGCATTGGTCCTCGACCCAATCGTTGATGGATTCCACCTCACGCGAGTCCTCATGGACGGTGGCAGCAGCCTCAACCTGCTCTATCAGGATACAGTCCACAAAATGGGCATCGATCCATCAAGGATCAAGCCCACAGAAACAACCTTTAAAGGAGTAATACCAGGTGTAGAGGCCCGCTGCACGGGTTTAATCACATTGGAAGTTGTCTTCGGATCCCCGGACAACTTCCGAAGCGAAGAATTGATCTTCGACATCGTTCCCTTCCGCAGTGGCTATCACGCACTGCTTGGACGAACTGCATTTGCTCGATTCAATGCGGTGCCACACTATGCTTATCTCAAACTTAAGATGCCCGGACCACGCGGTGTCATAGCAGTCAGTGGAAACAGGGAGCACTCCCTTTGTACTGAGGAGCACACCGCGGCCCTGACAGCAGAAGTATAGAGTGGCCTTACCAAGCAGAACCTTAATTCGGCGGCCAAGCTCCCGGACACTGTCAAACAAGTCCGGACTACTCTACAGCAGGACAGTCCAGCTCGTCAGGAGCTCGACTAGCAATTCGGCCTCCATCTCAGTCCTGACCAAATGGCGGTGTACGTACCACGCGTACATAACTACGCACTCAAAATACCATGAGCATAGACGGAGGCGTAACTTGATTGTGTCCATCATACGGCTCCCACACATACTTTTCCATTTTACCATTTTTGGTCTTTTCTCTACAGGCCCCTCTCGACGTCCTGATTATCAGTCCTTTCGAAGGATAGATACACCAAGGTGGCAAGCAGTACAGACATGTGGGGGAATCTCTAGATGTTCTTCTTGACGATCATTCTACCTGTTTTCGGGACCCGCACACAGCTCCCCCTTGGTCTTGGCATGTTAAAAAGCCAGGTTGCTTATCGCACTATTTATACAAATACGCTTTGACATATTAATCAAACAATAATGGAAATAGTTTACGGCCCAACTTACGTGGCACTAGCTTACTGCTTCATTTTATTTTGCTATTCTTATCGATTGCACCCGTACACTTTGGTATGCTTTAATTTGCCAGGGGCTTCATTATGCTCCATACTACAACAACAAAGTCCGTACACTTTTTATAGTACAGTTCGGCACCCCGAATTTTAGCATTATATGCATTGGCTCCGAATCATGTCTTTGGTCAATAGTTGGGTTGCCCGGCTCCTGTGCTTGCTACCTTACGTTCCGTCCTATCGGCTAAGGTAGTAAAGGGAGAACTACTGCGATTGTGTTTCTGGTTTATCAGAGCAAACACCTCAGTAGAGAAAGCCGAAAACTGACTGTCATGATACGGCGAGAGCTTGTCAGCTATTCGGAGGTTAAAAATCTTTTGCGATTTTTTCTGCATTATGCGACAAATCGGCCTCTACCCGATCAGGTGTCTACAACCCCCTAGTATGAATTAAATACTAACTAGGGGATGCGCCTACATTTCTATTGTCAAACTCCTATGGCCAAGTGAGAGTGATAAAGCCACATAGTCCGATTGCCTAGTTTGTTGCGCTAAACACCTCCTTCAAGGACCAAATTCTTGGATCAAGAGTGTTTAGATTCCATCCCGAACACCCCCCGTACTACCTACGTGGGGGCTGAAGCCGACGACTGGCCAACTCTCAGATTTAACAAAACGGCCGCACATGAGGTAAAATTTTCAAACAAGAAATATTATATCACATAACGGCTCTGTTTCATAATACAGGAAGGGATAACATGAGCGAATTCATTCAAAGACAATGTCTTTTGAACATTGGCCCTCTACAATGCGGGATCCCTTCAGGACATCATCAAAATACCACTCGAGCGTGCGGTGCTCCTTGCCCGCGGGCGGTCCCTCGGTCGCAAGCTTGACGACGTCCATGTTTGCCCACTACACCTTGACACGGGCGAAGGCCATCCGCGCAACTTCAATGCAGACCGACCGCTTGATGGCATCAAGACGAGGGCAGGCATTGACCAGCCACTTCACGAGCCCGAAGTAGCTGATGGGTATGGCTTCGGCAGGCCATAGACGGATTATCAAATCCTTCATGGCCAGTTCGGCCACCCTATGCAGTTCGGTTAGCTGTTTCAGCTGATCGCTAAAGGGCACTGGATGCTCTGGCATAAGGTATTGCGGCCAGAACAACTTCTTCATTGAGCTCCCCTCTTCAGCTCGGAAGAATTCCGCAGCGTCGGCAACACTGCGCGGCGGATCCGCAAACGCCCCTGGAGAACTCCAAAATCCGGATTAGTAAGAGGAATCTTTTCTTCACATACTTGCTCTGCATAATAAAGGCCTTACCCGCTGATCAAGATATGTACCTAGGGTAGGGTCATAGGCCTAACCTAGGCACCCTCCCCTAGGACGTCACCCTCAAACCAGAAGCATTCAAAGAAGAGTCATCATCCACTCAACTACAAGTCATTCCAGTCGGAAGATTCAAGGTCACTCAACCGCAACAATTATCACTCGACAGACAGAAGACCTAAAGTCACTCTGCACGACAACGGTCGGACGTTTACTTCATAGACTTAATAGGCATTTATGTCATTTAATTACTAGCGTTACCAGTAACGCCCCCCTCTTAATGTACCTTATACCCCTTGTAACATGGGCTGGCTGGGGTCCTGGCGCACTGTATATAAGCCACCCCCCTCCATTGGCACAAGGGTTCGCATCTTTTGTAAACTCACACACACATATAATCCAGTTGACCGCCTCAGGGCACCGAGACGTAGGGTTGTTACTTCTTCCGAGAAGGGCCTGAACTCGTACAACTCGTGTGTACAACTACTCCATAGCTAGGATCTTGCCTCCTCATACCTACCCCCCATCCAACTGTTAGTCTTAGATCCACGACAGTTGGCGCCCACCGTGGGGCAGGTGTCTTAGCAATTTATTAGATAAGTTGCAATTCTTCCGATTCCCATCATCATGGTTTCCGGCGGAGGATTGGCTGAAGGCCGCGAGATCCGTCTCGGCGCGCTCGTCTTCATCGCCAACGACTCCGCTTGGCTCCACGAGGCTCCACTCGACGTCGAGGCGCTCCCCGTCCACGGGGTGACGCACTTCCACGCATGCCTTCGCGGCATCCTTCTTCGGCAACCGTCGACTCCGTATCAGTCGGCTCCTACGACAACCTCCCTCTCTGTTGTCTGCCGGCGCCAGCGATCCGGTCGGTCGCAGCTTCAGCGGTGGGTGAGGCACGCGGTGGCCCGCCAATCGGCCACCCCACAAATCGCGGCGATCGAACCCGATGAAACTCTCTACGGCCTGTTCGATCTGTCGACTGGCTCCGTCGAGGCTGCATCTGAGTGCGACAGCAGCGACCCCCGCGGCGGAAGTCTTGATGGTCAATGGACCATGCAGTCCTCCTGGCTTCACCCGTGAAGGCGGTGGCGATGGCGGCGGTGATCTGTCGCGTGTTCACGAGGAGTACCTCCCCGAACCCCTCTCTTCGCAGTGGAGGGAAGATCTTCGCCGCCGTAATATGGATGCACTTCACATTCCTATCGTTGGAGAAACCCCTGAGGCCTTGGCCTTGGAGGAGGCGCGCCTAACCAACTTGGCCGAGCACACTCGACTGGAGAACCTCCAGCGCGCACTCAATGAGCGTGCTCGGCAGCGGATTCCCGAGTCCAGTCGACGACAACTTTTTCTACCTCCAACTCAGGTATACCGAACTTCGATCCAGAATCTCACAGCTACAGCTTGAATAGTAGAGTCAATTCAACCTTCCCAGTCAGAAGCTGACCGAGGTTTGATGCAGATCCGGGCTTTACTCCGAGCAGTGGGGGAGCAGAATACAACAGTATCTCAGTCGCGGAATATGATTCATGGCAGGTCTGTGGTGGTGGATACTGTCCAGTCTGCCCATAGCCCGAGATCGCCTCCGCGGCGTGAGGGACGTGGGTACCAGCAAGATCAGTACATGAACCATGAGCAGTATGATCATCGACTCGACCATGATGACCGTCGTCGAGTGCCCACGCCTACTCCGAGGAGTGGGTCATACGTGCCTCGGTGGCAAGATGACAGGCGCACCCACAGCGGCAAACGAAGAATTCCAATCGACCCCAGAGAGCCAGATTTTGATGCCAGGTCTATCCTTGTTCAAGGTCTGGTTGATAGGAACAGAGCTCACAGAGAAGGCCACGATAGAGATCATCCGACTGGAAGCAGGGTACACGTTTCAGGACCCGAGTGTTTCAGCAGAGCCATCAGAGCAGCAGTGATTCCTCCCAACTTCAGGTTGGCGACTGGAGTTAGCAAGTTCACCGGCGAGTCCAAACCAGACACTTGGCTTGAGGATTACCGAGTGGTTGTGCAGATTGGTGGTGGTAATGATGATGTGGCCATGAAACACCTCCCCTTAATGTTGGAAGGCTCTGCCAGAGCGTGGTTGAATCAGTTGGCTCCTGGCAACATATATAGTTGGGAGGAACTTGCTTGAGTATTTGTTAGGACCTTTGAAGGCACTTGCAAAAGGCTGGCAGGGTTGACAGAATTGCAGTGTTGTGTCCAGAAGCAGAATGAAACTTTGAGGGACTATATCCAGAGATGGATCACGTTGCACCATACAGTGGAGAATGTGTCAGATCACCAAGCAATTTGTGTCTCGAAGGAAGGCGTTAAGTATCGGGAGTTGAATCTGAAATTCGGTCGGACATGAGATATGACTCTGACTCGGATGATGGAGATTGCCACCAAATATGCCAATGGTGAAGAGGAAGACCGACTCCGGAGTGGCAAACACAAAACAATCGCCCAAGAAACCGGAGGAGGGAATTCCAGTCGGAAACAGAAGCGAAAGGCCGAACCAGCTGCTCCTGGTGAAGCTTTAGCTGTTGCCCAAGGAAAGTTCAAAGGAAAGCCCAAAGGGCCCTGGGCTCCCAAAAAAGTTAAGGATAAAGATGGGAATGATGTGTTGGATTTACCATGCCATATTCATACCAAAAAAGATGAAGAGGTGAACACCATTTACCTTAAACACACCACTCGACAGTGTCGTTTCCTGATCCAGCAATTCCGAGAGAAACAACCGAAGGAAAAGGAAAAGGAGTCGGACGGAGGTGAGGATAGGGAAGAAGATGATGATGGGTTTCCCAATGTCAATTCCACACTGATGATTTTTGCTGATGTTGAAAGCAAAAGTCGGTTGAAGGTTATTAACAGGGAACTAAACATGGTTGCTCTTGCAACACCCAGTTATCTGAAGTGGTCCCAGACTGCCATCACATTCGACCAATCGGACCACCCAGCGCATATAGCCACCCCTGGGAGGCAAGCACTGGTGGTCGACCCAGTAGTCGAAGGCACTCGACTGACTAAAGTGCTGATGGATGGTGGCAGTGGCCTGAATATCCTTTATGCTGAAACCTTGAAGGGAATGGGCATTCCGATGTCCAAGCTTAGTGAGAGCAACATGAGTTTCCACGGTGTTATACCCGGCAAGAAGGCTCAGTCACTCGGCCAGATCACACTTGATGTGGTTTTCGGTGATTTCAAGAATTACCGCAAGGAAAAGTTGACGTTTGAGGTAGTGGATTTCAAGAGTGCTTACCATGCCATTCTGGGGAGACCCGCTTATGAACGTTTTATGGCTCGACTATGTTACGTGTATCTCAAATTGAAGATGCCTGGCCCTAGAGGAGTAATCACTGTCACTGGCAATCGGCAGAAGGCAGAAGAGTGCTTCCAGAAGGGCTCAAAAATTGCCGATGCACAGATGGCTGTAGTGGAACTGCAAGAGTACTAGAAAAATGCAAATCCGAGTGATTTTCTGCGAGCCAAGAAGCCTGCCATAGACTCCGCATTTCAGTCGTCCGGGGAAACGAAGCCGATTCATATCCACCCGACCGATCCCAATGCTGCTCCGACCCATATCTCGTCAACACTCGACAGCAAATAGGAAGAAGCGCTCATCCAGTTCCTCCATGAGAACTGGGACATCTTTGCATGGAAACCTTCTGACATGCCGGGTGTACCCAGGGGACTGGCTGAGCATCGTTTGCGAGTCGACCCGAAAGTAAAACCAGTCAAGGAACATCTTCGACGGTCCGCCATCCAGAAGAGAAAAGCAATTAGCGAGGAAGTGGCTCGGCTCCTGGCAGCTGAGTTCATCCGAGAGATTTACCACTCCGAGTGGCTCGCCAATGTTGTCATGGTACCCAAGAAGGATGATTCGCTTCGCATGTGCATTGACTTCAAGCATATCAATCGGGCCTGCCCGAAAGATTATTTTCCTCTTCCCCGCATCGACCAAATTGTCGACTCAATTGCGGGGTGTGAGTGTTTGTCCTTCTTGGACGCCTATTCTGGGTACCATCAGATCCGACTGTATGGACCCGATGAGATAAAAACGGCTTTCATCACTCCATTCGGGGGTTTCTGTTATGTCACTATGCCATTCGGCCTGAAGAACGCCGGAGCCACGTTCATGAGGATGATCCAGAAGTGCCTACTCACTCAAATCAGTCGGAATGTGGAAGCATACATGGATGACATTGTATTCAAGTCACTTAAAGGTTCCGACCTGCTGGCTGACCTTGCCGAAACCTTTGTCAGACTCAGAAGGTACGCTATCAAGCTTAATCCATCAAAGTGCACATTTGGAGTTCCTGGTGGAAAGTTACTCGGTTTCCTCGTTTCCGAACAAGGGATCGACGCTAACCCAGAGAAAGTTGGTGCCATTCTTCGGATGAAACGCCCTGTGCATGTGCACGATGTCCAAAAGCTTATTGGTTGTTTGGCCGCCTTGAGTTGATTCATTTCTCGTCTCGGTGAAAAGGCACTGCCTCTTTACCGACTGATGAAGAAGTCTGATAAGTTCGAGTGGACTCCCGAAGATGATGCAGCGTTTGTAGAGCTCAAAGCCCTGCTTTCCACCCAGCCGGTGCTTGCTGCACCAATAAGCAAAGAGCCTTTACTACTTTACATTGCAGCCACTGGACAAGTTGTCAGTACAGTACTCACGGTCAAGCGGGAAGAAGAAGGAAAACCTTATAAAGCTGAGTGCCCGGTGTATTACGTTTCTAAAGTTCTGACTCCATCAAAGCAAAGATATCCCCATTATCAGAAGCTTGTTTATAGAATTTACATGACCACAAAGAAGGTTGCACACTATTTCTCTGATCATTCCGTTACAATCGTCAGCGATGCTCCACTATCGGAGATTTTGAACAACAGAGATGCAACTGGTCGAGTGGCAAAGTGGGCGATTGAACTCCTTCCCCTGGATATCATGTTTGAAGCAAAGAAGGCTATTAAGTCCCAAGCAATAGCTGATTTCCTCGCCGAGTGGATCGAACAGCAAATTCCGGCCCAAATTCACTTGGAGCATTGGACCATGTTCTTCGATGGGTCCAAGATGCTGAATGGTTCCGGTGCTGGAGTGGTGTTGGTCTCCCCCCGTGGTGACAAACTCAGTTATGTTCTCCAGATTCACTTTGAATCCTCCAACAATGAGGCCGAATACGAGGCACTTCTATATGGGTTGCGTATGGCCATTTCACTCGGCGTTCGTCGCCTCATGGTCTATGGCGACTCGGATTTAGTGGTCAATCAGGTGATGAAGGAGTGGGACGTCAGAAGCCCAGCCATGACTGGTTATTGCAATGCAGTAAGAAAGTTGGAAAAGAGGTTTGAGGGGTTAGAGCTCCATCACATCGCTCGACTGAAAAATCAAGCAGCCGATGATCTGGCAAAGATAGGATCCAAGAGAGAAGCCATTCCCAGTAATGTGTTCCTGGAGCATATTCATACACCTTCAGTTCAAGAAGATCCCTTCACCGAAGAGCCCCCATAGCCGAAGAGTGCCACCGATCCGATTGAAATCGAGATTCCAGCCATGGTCGACTTGATCATGGAAGTTTTGGTCATCACCCCCGATTGGATAGTACCATATATCGCATACATTCTTAGAAGGGAACTCCCAGAAGATGAAGAAGAGGCTCGACAGATCATCTGTCGATCTAAGGCCTTCACTGTGATAAGAGGACAGTTGTTCAGAGAAAGTGTGACCGGAGTTTGCCAAAAATGCATAACACCTGAAGAAGGTCGAGTGATCCTCAATGATATCCACTCGGGGACCTGTGGTCACCATGCGTCCTCTCGGACCATTGTGGCCAAAGCATACCGAGCGGGATTTTATTGGCCTCGGGCAAATGAGATGGCACAAGAAATAGTCGACAAATGTGAAGGTTGTCAGTTTTACTCCAACATGTCTCACAAGCCTGCGTCTGCCCTGAAGACCATTCCACTCGTTTGGCCTTTTGCTGTTTGGGGGTTGGATATGGTTGGAGCTTTGAAGACTGGCAGGAGTGGATTCACTCATGTGCTTGTAGCAGTCGACAAGTTCACCAAGTGGATTGAAGCCAAGCCTATCAAGAACCTTGATGCCAGTACTGCTATCAACTTCATCAGGGAGATAACATTCAGATATGGTGTTCCACACAGCATCATCACTAACAATGGATCAAACTTTGATTCTGATGAGTTCAGGACTTTTTGTGCTTCACAAGGTACTCGAGTCGACTATGCCTCGGTCGCCCACCCCCAGTCGAATAGACAGGCTGAAAGAGCAAATGGATTGATTCTCAAAGGACTGAAAACCCGACTAATGCGTGACCTCAAACGCGTAGCAGGAGCCTGGGTCGATGAACTTCCATCAGTATTATGGGGATTGAGGACAACTCCCAATTGGTCAACTGGCATAACCCCATTTTTCTTGGTTTATGGAGCCGAAGCTGTACTTCCGAGTGACTTGCTCCACAATGCACCCCGAGTCGAGCTTTTCGCAAAGGAAGAAGCAGAACAAGCATGATAGGATGCAGTTGACCTCCTTGAAGAAGAAAGAGAGATGGCCTTGATCCAATCAACCATCTATCAGCAAGACCTGCGTCGATTCCATGCCAGAAACGTCAGGGGTCGAGCATTTCAAGAGGGAGACTTAGTTTTCCGAGTGGATCAGCAGAAACCACATAAGCTTGATCCCTCTTGGGAAGGTCCCTTTGTGGTCACCAGAGTGCTCCACAATGGAGCGTACCACCTTTACGACATCGAGCACAAGCAAGACGAGCCGCGCGCCTGGAATGCGGAGCTACTCCGCCCCTTTTATACTTAAACACTCAGTCTGCTGAGATGTAATAAAAAACACCTTTGTATTTTGTTTATCAAAGACAAGAGTTTTACAGTCTTCTAAAAAGATTGTCGATTGTTTGCGTCTGCTTCTGAAATCCCCCAGTGGGTGGCTCAGCTGCGAATCCGTTTTGCCTAAGTTCAAAAAAATCCTACCGAGTGATGAGCAAGCCTCTCACTCGGAGGCTTAGCTGCGAATCCGTTTCGCTAAGATGAAAAAAAATCCTACTGAGTGATGAGCAAGCCTCTCACTCGGGGGCTTAGCTGCAGTCCAGTACTCGCCTAAGTTGAAAAAATCCTACCGAGTGATGAGCAAGCCTCTCACTCGGGGGCTTAGCTGCAGTCCAGTACTCGCCTAAGTTGAAAAAAAATCCTAGCGAGTGGTGAGCAAGCCTCTCACTCGGAGGCTTAGCCGCAGTCCAGTACTCGCCTAAGTTGAAAAAATCATACTGAGTGATGAGCAAACCTCTCACTCGAAGGCTTAGCTGCAGTC
>NC_041380.1:452664317-452673358 GCF_002162155.2 Triticum dicoccoides
CTCACACTTGGGGGCTTAGCTGCAGTCTAGTACTCGCCTAAGTTTCAAAAATCCTACCGAGTGATGAGCAAACCTCACACTCGGGGGCTTAGCTGCAGTCTAGTACTTGCCTAAGTTTCAAAAATCCTACCGAGTGATGAGCAAACCTCACACTCGGGGGCTTAGCTGCAGTCTAGTACTCGCCTAAGTTTCAAAAATCCTACCGAGTGATGAGCAAACCTCACACTCGGGGGCTTAGTTGTAGTCTAGTACTCGCCTAAGTTTTAAAAATCCTACCGAGGGATGAGCAAACCTCATACTCGGAGGCTTAGCTGCAGCCCCGTGCTCGCCTAAGTTTCAAAACTCCTACCGAGTGATGAGCAAGCCTCTCACTCGGAAGCTTAGCTGCAGCCCCATGCTCGCCTAAGTCCCAAAAATCCTACCGAGTGATGAGCAAACCTCGCACTCGGGAGCTTAGTTGCAGCCCCGTGCTCGCCTAAGTCGAAAAACCACCCTTATCCGCAAGGATGACGAGGTGCAGGTCGACTGCAATCCTCTCACGAAGCTGCGCTACAAGAACAATGTCCGCTCCATCCCTATTCGCAAGGATGACAAGGAGGAGGTCGACTGCAATCCTCTCACGGAGCCATGCTACAAGTACAATTTCCGCTCCATCCCTATCTGCAAGGATGACGAGGTGCAGGTCGACTGCAACCCTCTCCTCGGAGCTGCGCCACAAATACAATGTGCACTCCATCCTTATTCGCAAGGACAGCGAGGTGCAGGTCGACTGGGATATCTCCTTCAGAGTTGCATCTCGAAAGATATTCCGAGTGAAGAACAGGTTCTACTCGAAGACGAACGCAAGCATATGTAGAAGATAAACCAAGATAAAACAAAGATAAAAGTACTCAGGCACCAGGCCCGAAGGAGTTTAACGGTTACAGAAACCACTCGGCATTCCGAGGAAAATTTAAGGCAAGTTTAAATCTCAAGTTTATTCATTCGGCAAGAGGAGGACTTGCAGGCTCGACGAATTCATCCAAGTCAATTCCATCAGCGATTCGAGTGGCAGCAGCTATGAAAGTCTCCATGAAGGATGATACGTCTTCATCGTATCTATAATTTTTGATTATTCCATGCCAATATTCTACAACCTTCATATACTTTTGGCAACTTTTTATACTATTTTTGGGACTAACATATTGATCCAGTGCCCAGTGCCAGTTCCTGTCTGTTGCATGTTTTATGTTTCGCAGAATATCCATATCAAACGGAATCCAAATGGGATAAAAATGATCGGAGCTTATTTTTGGAATATTTGGAAAATTCCGGAAGAAAATTCCACGTGAGACGGTGCCCGAGGGGGCCATGAGGCAGGGGCGCGCCCCTGACCCACGTGGGCCACCCGTAAGGCGGTTGATGCCCTTCTTCGGCCGCAAGAAAGCTAATTTTCGGAAGAAAAAAAATCACGGTGAAGGTTTCGATCCAATCGGAGTTACGGATCTCCATATATACCCGAAACGGTGACAGGGCAGCAGAACAGAACGAAGAAACAGAGAGAGACAGAGAGACAAATCCAATCTCAGAGGGGCTCTCGCCCCTCCCATGCCATGGAAGCCAAGGAACAGAGGGGAAACCCTTCTCCCATCTAGGGAGGAGGTCAAGGAAGAAGAAGACGAAGGGGCACCCCTCTCCCCTTCTCTACCGGTGGCGCCGGAACGCTGCCGTGGCCATCATCATCATCACCGTGATCTACACCAACACCTTCGCCATCTTCACCAACATCTCCATCACCTTGCCCCCTCTATCTACAGCAGTCCACTCTCCCACAACCCGCTGTACCCTCTACTTGAACATGGTGCTTTATGCTTCATATTATTATCCAATGATGTGTTGCCATCCTATGATGTCTGAGTAGATTTTCATTGTCCTATCGGTGGTTGATGAATTGCTATGATTGATTTAATTTTCTTGTGGTTATGTTGCTGTCCTTTGGTGCCCATCAAATGATCGCGCGCGTGGATCACACCCTAGGGTTAGCTGTATGTTGATAGGACTATCTATTGGAGGGCAAGGGTGATAGAAGCTTTAGCCTAGCATAGAAATTGATGCATACGGGATTGAAGGGGGACTAATATATCTTAATGCTATGGTTGGGTTTTACCTTAATGAACATTAGTAGTTGCGGATGCTTGCTAATAGTTCCAATCATAAGTGCATAGAATTCCAAGTCAGGGATGACATGCTAGCAGTGGCCTCTCCCACATAATACTTGCTATCGGTCTAGTAAAGTAGTCAATTGCTTAGGGGCAATTTCGCAACTCCTACCACCACTTTTCCACACTCGCTATATTTACTTTATTGCTTCTTTACTTACAACAGCCCTTAGCTTTTATGTATGCACTCTTTATTATCTTGCAAACCTATCCAACAACGCCTACAAAGTATTTCTAGTTTCATACTTGTTCTAGGTAAAGCGAACATCAAGCGTGCGTAGAGTTGTATCAGTGGTCGATAGAACTTGAGGGAATATTTGTTCTACCTTTAGCTCCTCGTTGGGTTCGACACTCTTACTTATCGAAAATTGTTGCGATCCCCTATACTTGTGGGTTATCAAGACCTTTTTCTGATGCCGTTGCCGGGGAGCAATAGTGTCGGGTGAATATTCTCGTGTGTGCTTGTTTGCTTTATCACTAAGTAATTTTTATTTGCTGTTCTTAGTTGTTTTCTATCTTTAGTTATGGGTAGGAAACGCAAAATACCAAAAAAATTAGTTGTACCTGCTAAACCAATGGTTGAAGAACCACTCAAAATCTATCACACTTCCGAAGCTTATTACTTGGATCATCTTCGATCCCTATGTGCTTGTGCTGAAACCCCAACTAGCTTAGTTGAGGGCAAATGTTTAGATGAGCATGCTTGTTATGTGCGACACCGAATATCTGTAAAAGGGAAAATTTTACTGGGTCAAATTCATCGTTTGCAATGCTATGCTTGGAATTTATGTGAAATATATGATTTTACTTGTTGTTCTAAAACCCCGAAGAAACACCTTCCCTATCAATGTGAGTTTAGTGATAATGGAATCGTATCTTCGTATGCTAAGGGTGTTTATAATTACTATGATGTTCAAGAAATTGAAGAATTTGTTGCTTTTAAGGGTGCTTATGAAATTGCTTCTTTGATTGAAAAGTATGATGCTACTCTTTATAAATCTGAAAATTTTGCCATACTTAAATATTACTATGATAATTATGCTTCTAATTCCTATGTTGAACCATATATTGAGGACTACTCCGCTTTCCAAGAAGAGACTAATATTTTGCAGGAGTCTATGGAAGAAGAAATTGATGAAAATGTGAGCTCATTGGATGAAAAAGATGATGAGGAGAGCGAAGAACAAAAGGAGGAAGAGAGGATTAGCTACCTGTGTCCACCTTCTAATGAGAGTAACTCTTCAACTCATACATTGTTTAATTTCCCTTCGTGCTTACCGAAGGATGAATGCTATGCTAATTGCTATGATCCCGTTGATTCTTTTGAAATATACCTTTTTGATGATGCTTGCTATGCTTGTGGCCAAGATGCCAATATGAATTATGCTTATGGAGATGAACTTGCTATAGTTCCTTATGTTAAACATGAAATTGTTGCTGTTGCACCCACGCGTGATAATTCTATTATCTTTTTGAATTCTCCCGACTACACTATATCGGAGAAGTTTGCGCTTATTAAGGATTATATTGATGGGTTGCCTTTTACCGTTGCACATGATGATTTTGATGAATATAATATGCATGTGCTTGCTGCTCCTACTTGCAATTATTATGAGAGAGGAACTATATCTCCACCTCTCTATGTTTCCAATACGATAAAATTACAAGAGACTGTTTATACTATGCATTGACCTTTACTATGTGTGCATGAATTGTTCTTTTATGACATGCCGATGCATAGGAAGAGAGTTAGACTTTGTTGTTGTATGATATATGTTACTTTGTGCTCACTACTAAATTACAAATCATTGTTAATTAAAATTGGCTTTGATATACCTTGGGATCTGGGAGGATTCATTACTTGAGCACTATATGCCTAGCTTAATGGCTTTAAAGAAAGCGTTGCCAGGGAGACAACCCAGAAGTTTTAGAGAGTCATTTATTTCTGTTGTGTGCTTTTATAAAGATCAGAAATAAAAATAATGTGCCAAGGTTTGCCTTTAGGATGTTTACATTTGCTTGATGGTTTGTATGGTGCAGGACATAAACTTTGGCTGTAGTGCACGATTTTACATTTTTAGCTGGAACGTCAAATGGTTCTGATTCTTTTTGCACTGTCTTCCTATACAAATTGTTTATGTTTCCTAATTTTGGTAGAATTTTTCAAGTATCAGAAGTATGGTTAATGTTCAGATTATTACAGACTGTTCTGTTTTAGACAAATTCTGTTTTTGATGCATAGTTTGCTTGTTTTGATGAAACTATCGAATTATATCAGTGGATTAAGCCACGAAAAATTTATATTACAGTAGAAACAATGCAAAAACAAAATATGAATTGGTTTGTAATAGTACTTAGAGTAGTGATTTGCTTTATTATACTAACGGATCTTACCGAGTTTTCTGTTGAAGTTTTGTGTGGATGAAGTGTTCGATGATCGAGAAGGTCTCGATGTGAGAAGAAGGAAGAGAGGCAAGAGCTCAAGCTTGGGGATGCCCGAGGCACCCCAAGTAAATATTCAAGGAGACTCAAGCGTCTAAGCTTGGGGATGCCCCGGAAGGCATCCCCTCTTTCTTCAACAAGTATCGGTATGTTTTCGGATTCGTTTCGTTCATGTGATATGTGTAAATCTTGGAGCGTCTTTTGCATTTAGTTTCATTTTTATTTTGTGCACCATGCTGGTATGAGATAGTCCTTGGTTGATTTATAGAATGCTCTATGCACTTCACTTATATCTTTTGAGTATGGCTTTATAGAATTCATGTGCTTCGCTTATATCATTTGAAGTTTGGATTGCCTGTTTCTCTTTACATAGAAAATCGCCATTTGTAGAATGCTCTTTTGCTTCACTTATATTTGTTAGAGTGTGGGCATACCTTTTGTAGAAAGAATAAAACTCTCTTGCTTCACTTATATCTATTTAGAGAGCTGATAGGAACTGGTCATTCACATCGTTATTCATAAAATCCTACATAAAACTTGTAGATCACTGAATATGATATGTTTGATTCCTTGCAATAGTTTTGCGATATAAAGATGGTGATATTAGAGTCATGCTAGTGGGTAGTTGTGGATTAGTATAAATACTTGTGTTGAGGTTTGTGATTCCCGTAGCATGCACGTATGGTGAACCGTTATGTAACGAAGTCGGAGCATGAGGTATTTATTGATTGTCTTCCTTATGAGTGGCGGTCGGGGACGAGCGATGGTCTTTTCCTACCAATCTATCCCCCTAGGGGCATGCGTAGTAGTACTTTGCTTCGAGGGCTAATAAACTTTTGCAATAAGTATGTGAGTTCTTTATGACTAATGTTGAGTCCATGGACTATACGCACTCTCACCCTTCCATCATTGCTAGCCTCTCTAGTATCGCGCAACTTTCGCTGGTACCATAAACCCACCATATACCTTCCTCAAAACATCCACCATACCTACCTATCATGGCATTTCCATAGCCATTCCGAGATATATTGCCATGCAACTTCCATCATCATCATATACATGACTTGAGCATTCATTGTCATATTGCTTTGCATGATCATAAGATAGCTAGCATGATGTTTTCATGGCTTGTCCGTTTTCTGATGTCATTGCTACGCTAGATCATTGCACATCCCGGTACACCGCCGGAGGCATTCATATAGAGTCATATCTTTGTTCTAGTATCGAGTTGTAATATTGAGTTGTAAGTAAATAAAAGTGTGATGATCATCATTATTAGAGCATTGCCCCAGTGAGGAAAGGATGATGGAGACTATGATTCCCCCACAAGTCGGGATGAGACTCCAGACTTTAAAAATAAATAAAAGAGGCCAAAGAAGCCCAAATAAAAAAAGGAGGCCAAAGAAGCCCACCAAAAAATATATTAAAAAAATATAAAAAATGAGAGAAAAAGAGAGAAGGGGAAATGTTACTATCCTTTTACTACACTTGTGCTTCAAAGTAGCACCATGTTCTTCATATAGAGAGTCTCTTGAGTTATCACTTTCATATACTAGTGGGAATTTTCATTATAAAACTTGGCTTGTATATTCCAACGATGGGCTTACTCAAATGCCCTAGGTCTTCATGAGCAAGCAAGTTGGATGCACACCCACTTAGTTTCAGTTTGAGCTTTCATATACTTATAGCTCTAGTGCATCCATTGCATGGCAATCCCTACTCACTCACATTGATATCTATTGATGGGCATCTCCATAGCCCGTTGATACGCCTAGTTGATGTGAGACTATCTTCTCCTTTTTGTCTTCTCCACAATCACCATTCTGTTCCACCTATAGTGCTATATCCATGGCTCACGCTCATGTATTGCGTGAGGGTTGATGTCAGGACCCCGACTCAATGCCACATCGATCTAGCATGTAACACCTCATATCACTTTGCGGCCTCACGCACGGTATTCCCACGGGTGTCGCCTTACCTTAACCCGGGACCGTTTGCGCCTTTTGGCACACGTATATGACAGTGTCGCTAGCATCCATATGATAAGGAGCCCGGGCTGACATGGCTAGTCGTAAACCCAAAGTGGCACAGACTTACAGGGACAGGCATCCATGACCCAGCATCGAACGTGTCGGTCATCAACGAGTGAATCCAGGCTGTAGCACTGGGCTAGCAGGACTCCGGTGAACCGGGCTGTAGCAGGCTAACAGGACTCCGGTATTCATCGCGTGACATTTCCCCGAAGGGACAGACACAGGAACGAAGGAGGACACATGCCGGCCAGCCTAAGTGTTCCGGAGCAGTAGCAAGCTACCATGGCTCGGTGGAAACACTAGGAGACATTTCCCGGTAAGAGAGGCTACTAAAGATAAACAACTAGATGGTCAGATCCCACACATACCAAGCATTTCAATAACATACACACAATATGCTCGATATGTGCAAATACAACATGGCATCACAACATGACTCTACGACTCAAGTATTTATTCAATAGGCTCCGAGGAGCGAGATATTACAAACAGGGGTCTCATGACCCAACATTCAGAGCATACAAATCAAAGCACAAGCGGAAGCTATCATGTCTGGGTACAGACATCTATAACTGAAAAGGCTGAGAAGCCTGACTATCTACCAGATCCTGCCGGGGCACAAGATCGTAGCTGAGGTAACAAGCTAAACGTCGAAGTCCACGCGAAACTACTAGTGAGACCGAAGTCTCTCTGCAAAAACATAAAATAGGCAAACGTGAGTACAAATGTACCCAGCAAGACTTACATCAGAACTAACTACATATGCATCATTATCAACAAAGGGATGGTGGGGTTTAACTGCAGCAAGCCAGCTTTGACTCGGTGGCTAACCTGAACTACGACTGCAAGTAACTCTTTTGAGGTGGCGCACACGAGTCCACATATTCACCATATCAATACACCACTATGGATCCGCTCCCGTCTCCCTACAAGAACGCCATCCATAGCACTCACGCTTATCTTGCGTATTTTAGAGTATCCACTTCCACTTGTCTATGAACTGATATAAGCAACCCAGAAGTCCTTTTCCGTGGACACGGCTATTCGAATAGATTAGGTTAACCCTGCAGGGGTGTACTTCTTCACACACGCTCTCACCACTTACCGCCGTTTACACGACATGTACTCGGCAACCTTCAAGCGGAAGCCCAACGTGGGTGTCGGCCACGACCTACCTAATCACCTAAGTCTCTAGTCCAGGTTTATCGCCTATTCGGGTTCCATCCATGAGGAGATCCGCCCGGAGTTTCGCTCACAGCCCCAAACGATGTGAACAGGGTTCCCGAGACACCAAACGGGCGCCTGGTACACCGTGCCATGTGCCTACCACATCACAGCCCACCCCTACGGTCAGCGCTGCCCACGGCCTCCAGCATACTACAAACACCAGAAACTACTTGCAACTCCTGGACAGAGGACAAGGGTGATCAGGAAGCCGAGAGGGTCCATTGGTTTCGGGCCCAATGCGTGGTAGTAGCTGAATCATGGATCACAAACACAGAACTCAGTTCCTGAGGACGGCTGCAATGAGACAACCCACCATGTACTCCTACATGGCCTCTCACCGCTACCTTTACCAAATCGTATTCACACACTTAGCTCACACACAGTAGGACAGGTTCACACGCCTCTGATTCATCCCCGATGAATTAGATCCGACTCAACTCTAAGCAGTAGCAGGCATGACAAACAAGCATGAATGAGTAGGCACATCAGGGCTCAAACAACTCCTACTCATGCTAGTGGGTTTCATCTATTTACTGTGGCAATGACAGGTCATGCAAAGGATAAAGGGTTCAGCTACCGCAGCAAGTATCAAATATGTCGTTGTTGTCCTAATGCAGTAAAAGAGAGCAGGAGCGAGAGAGTGGGATTTTATCGGAATGAACAAGGGGGTTTTGCTTGCCTGGCACTTCTGAAGATAACGTTGGGTCTTCATCAGTGTCAACGATCACATCATCGGTATCACGTCTATCGAGAGGGGGCAAACACCGGCAACACAGAAGGGAACACAATCAATGCAATGCACAATATGATGCATGATCATGACATGGCAAAATGAATGTGTTTTGAGCTAATGCAACTAGCGACAGATTAAATGAAGTTGGTTTGAATACAAGATTCAAATTCAAACTCCATATGTGATTATTCAAATGCCATTTAATTGATTTGTGCTAAACAGCAGCTATAAGTTGTTCTAACATGCATGAAAATGGTACAGATGGATTCCTTGAATTTTTCTGATAATTTTTCATATATAAATTATTTAATTTGGAGTTACGGTTGAATTTCTATGAATTTTAGAAGTTTTAGGCATTTTCTGAAATTTCCTGAATTATAATAAATCCAGAAAATACTTATTGCGTCA
>NC_041380.1:452674775-452694998 GCF_002162155.2 Triticum dicoccoides
CGGCGGTCGAGGACGAAGACGATGGCGTGGAGGCGAAGCAGAGCTTCCCGAGGGGCTTGGCTCGGTGGGGAGGAAGAGGGGGTCGGGGCGGAGCTTCCTGGGGCGTCGGTGAGGCTTCGGGATGGCTGCGGCCGCGGTAGCGGCGTCGGCGGCGACGACCTCCGCTCGGTCGCGGGAGGGAGAGTGAGCAGAGGGGGATAGGGACGGAGGGAGAGACACGGGAGAGTGAGAGAGGGTCGAGGGAGCCGCGTGGCGTCTCCAGGGAGTAGCGGAGGCAAGCAGGGAGGCAGGAGGTGGCCGAGGCGGCATCTGCGCTCGCCACCGAGCTGCTTCGGTGCGAGGGGAGGAAGACGACAGGAGAGGGGTGGGCTGGGCCGGCCAAGTGGGGGAGCTGGGCCGGCTGGGCTGGACAGGTAAGCGCCAGGTAAGTCTTCTGCTCTGTTTTATTTTTTTCTGTTTTGTTTTATTTAATTCTTTTGCCACTGTTTTGAATTAAAAATAATAATTCAAACAATGCCAAAAGCTCCTCTGAATATTTTTATTTTGCTATATGGACTTTTCCAAAAGCTCATAAAATATTTCAGGGGTATTTGAAATTATATTCTAGTTATATGAATATAATTCAAATTCAAATAGCTAATGATTTAAATTCAAAGTCCCAAAAATAAATCCTTTTAAAATGTTCATTATTTTTGGTTTGGATCAAAACCCTTGCCAAAAATATTAAACATCTAAGAAGAGCATTTTGGAACAATGAATGAGATTTTTAGGGTTTTTGCCCTTATTTTATTTAAGTTTTTGAGGCTTCCAAAATTCCTCAGTTCAAGTTTCGAAAACATAGACATGATGCACATATGAAGCTAGCCTAGAGCACTACCAGCAGCTAGGGATGTGACAACTCACCCCCACTAAACAAGAATCTCGTCTCGAGATTCAAGCGTAGGGTAAGGTGAAGGGGGAACGCAACTAGTACAATCTTCACGATCCAGGTTGCACTTCATAGGAACGTTGATTCGATCACCATCATCGTCTTGAAGTCTTGCTCTGAGAAATCCTGTCAACATGACATGGAGGGAAGAAGGAGACTCTAGAGGGGTCGATCTTCTCGAAGATCGAACAACTCACGGAATGAGACATAGGACCATCTCTCGGGTTGAGACACGAGATACACATCAAGAGGGGTGGAAAGAAACGGATGACGAAGGTTCACTAGGTGGACAACAATTCCACACTTAAGAAGGTGGTAAACGATTGTCCACGTAGCGAGGAGTTGACTTGCCAGGATACCACGACGAAACATCCCGAAGGAGGGTGATTCGTAGATTATTTCCTTAAGTGGCAAAAAGAATTACCTTTGATTCAGAGATCATTGAAAACTCTTCATACCAGCCTAAGGAAATTCACAACGATCGTTTGGAGGGGGTCGGTAGAATGGCATACTCGGACTTGGATGATGTGGATTACCTTGTTGAAGACAACGCAAGGGATGAATTTGCTTATCACCGGAAATGGAAGAGACCCATGGTAGAATGGCATATTGGCGGTGCAAGCTGGGAACAAAATGCAAATGCTGGGAATGATTCTGGTAACTGGGGAGAACCCAACAATAGAGAGTGAATTCACTGTTTGAGTAGGTCATAGCATTGCCGAGGGAACTGAGAGCAATCCAAGGTAGTGCTGATGATAACATGTAGCGCTTGTGCGTGCTCTCAAGAACTTGAGCATTTCCATAATCATCAAGGTTTTACCAACATCCGTGTCAAGGATCCTGGCAACACAACATACTACCATGATGAATAGCGATGGACGATGCAGATGCAAAGGAGGATAAAACTTTCTCAGATTTCACCCTTGGCAGGGCCAAGGAAATAAAATCTGGATGATCGACCGAGAGACATTTAGCACTCCGCTTCTAATGTTCTCCTTGACGTGCTAGTGTATCCCATTCATAGATATGGTTTGATATCTAGAACATCAAGTAAAAAGGTCGGACTTCGGAACACAAAAATCCATAGGGGCAACTAGGGAGTAATCCTACGAAATCCCTATGGGGAGGTGGCCAACTTCCTCAAACAAGATACTACAATAATAGGTCTTCCGGCTGGGTGTGTTGGCCACGACATCCACTTTACCGGTTATCGAGGGACCAATATTATAGTTCTTGGGAAATGTTCCAAACCATCATATCTGCCTGAGATTCAGATCTGGTTGGTGTCAGGATATTCCAGACTCATCGAGTCTAGGAAGAAAAATGGAAGTTTGGAACACAATTCGACGAGATGACGTTGCGGGATTCTCGGGAGATGAACTACGATAGCAAGCTCCAAAACATGAGCTGGTTCTGCTACAAACATGTGAACACGTTGTCCCAGACAAGCATGACCACGTGGTAGTCTTATAATAAAACACTACCGAGTTCAGGTGGGGAACCATCAACGAGGATATCAAAATCCTTGCATAAGGTATACTCTTAAGAAGGAACTTCTTCTCCTTGAACAAATCAATCAGTGGCTTGGTGTGCTCGGAACACATATGGAATGAAGGTTGCAAGTCTCCAAACCATAGGATACTTCGCACATATGCATGACTGACTTGGGAAGATTCCAGAGGAAGCAAAACTAGCTTTCTCAAATTCACGGCGGCAACTTTCACCAAATGCTCGTGTATAAGAGGAAGTCACTCCTTTCATCAAACAAATACTTCATGAGCTAGCATGAAGAAAATGCTTCAAAAGTTTCCAACACTAGCTTAATGTTCAGCAAAATTATGGAGAAGACAAGGATGTTGTCAATGGGCACAACAACAATTCATCTGGGTTTCCCTTTAAAAGGAATTCCATAGTTAAGTGAACAAGTGATAGCATTGGTCAGACCCAAAAGATATAATGGTGTATGCTCGAGGGATCAAACACGAGTAAGACAACATTACGAATATCGTTGGTTCTGGTCTGATTGGATGATAGCCCATACTCCAATCAAAGGTTGGATAAGATGATAGGTCCATTAACTGATCACGAGGTTCAGTCGATGAAAATATCAACTTTCTTCAACACACATACAAGACATCCCTTATAATGAACTATATCGGACAAGCTTCTATCTTCCAACTCTCCAAGTTGATGTCTAGCTTAACCAACTAGCTCCGGGATATCCAACACCGATTCTTGGAGAGAAAGTGGTTCACAAGAAACCAACTTGATCACGAGCTCAACATAGCGGTCAGGTGACAACCTGGTAATACTTCTGAGAGGATATTCAGAAAATCACGAACCACCGGTATGTTACTAAGCTCGAGAACAATCTCGCTTTTCAGGGCAAGACGATATGATCAAATGAGTGAGGACTTGACAAGACCCTAACTCATCAATCGAAGGGTGCACCGAAATAAGGACTAGGTAGCACGATCAGTCTTAGAAGGATGATTCAAAAACCAACACGCTAAGAATGAAATTATTGTCCCTTAACTACCAAGCAACGAGGTTGCTGGGAGTATTGATTTCACACATCACAATTCATTTGTCGGTATTCCGGTTGCATCAACACGATGGCCGAGGAATGACTAATGATGGTGAGAAGTATTACTACGTCAAAATTCATGAAAGTTGGTGCAGTTCTCATGACAATTCTGACATAAAGGGGGTAATACTCCAAGGTAGAACAGAACCAAAAGCTGGATTGGCATTTGATCTGCGGAATACAACTACTTTGACCCAATCCTAGATATGGATGAGGTACTGGAGTTTGTTTCTCCAAGTCATTCAGGACAGAATGGCTTGACGGACCACAAGGGTAATAGGCATCGATAAACGAATGCATGCATACCCTTGACTATCAATTGATAGGCGAGGGTCGGAAACAATTAAGATGGGACAACTCAAAAGAACATATGATTTTCTGAGTTGTGGATGCATGGATTAGCATGTCGAACGAAGTTCAACATATTTCTTCCGGATAACCCATGCAGAAAGGTAGAACTGGCAGAGCCACAATATATAATGGAGAACTCATCAAGAATAATCCCGTTGTGATATTTCAGTTCAACGAGGAACTTCTGCCATAAGTAGTTCATGGTATTTGGAAGAAGAAGATACCACGGACTTCAAGGACTATCGCAAAGGTTACTAATATCCTAAAGGCACTAGCAATTACTATCAACATGAAGTAGGTAGAGTGAATCTCGGGTTCAGAACCCAGGGGTAGAATACCTACTACTAAGTAGCATCACGGAATGCTTTCGAAGATAAAGGCCAGAACCAACACACTGGGACACCAATCATGGCTAAATTACTAGGTGATCCCCTAAGACACCTAGGGTCATAATACCAGCTCCAACATATATGTCAAGGCAATAAAGTACCTCAACTCACCGATTAGTGTGGTTAATCTGGCCCAAAGGAACATCGAAACGGGAGGAAGGAATTTGCAAATTGCATCAGATTGTATAGAAACCTGGGATGACTCGGACAGCATAACGGCTGTAAATGCTCAGAAAAGATTTGAGACATTCACAAAATGGTGGCATAACCACTCAGAAGCACAATATCAAGGTTTCGAGATCAACAGTTAACATACAGAAGATAGTAGGAGCTGAACTGAGGCTTGAATCAACAATCTTATAAGTCTACGGATTAGTAACACGTGATCCTGATAGAAAGAAGAGATAGCCTAGCTCTTAATCCCCGTAGAAGAGAAGATGATGACTGACTCAGATCAGAAGGCATAAGGTGTAAGGAGTAAAAAGAGCCTTACGTTCCATCCCACAATCAATTCCCTTATATAACTAAAGAATTTCTAGACTCAACTTCGACCAGTTTGGCTTGGAGAACCTACAGGCAGTCAAGCTCTGATACCAACGCTGTCAGGACCCCGACTCAATGCCACATCGATCTAGCATGTAACACCTCATATCACTTTGCGGCCTCACGCACGGTATTCCCACGGGTGTCGCCTTACCTTAACCCGGGACCGTTTGCGCCTTTTGGCACACATATATGACAGTGTCGCTAGCATCCATATGATAAGGAGCCCGGGCTGACATGGCTAGTCGTAAACCCAAAGTGGCACAGACTTACAGGGACAGGCATCCATGACCCAGCATCGAACGTGTCGGTCATCAACGAGTGAATCCAGGCTGTAGCACTGGGCTAGCAGGACTCCGGTGAACCGGGCTGTAGCAGGCTAACAGGACTCCGGTATTCATCGCGTGACATTTCCCCAAAGGGACAGACACAGGAACGAAGGAGGACACATGCCGGCCAGCCTAAGTGTTCCGGAGCAGTAGCAAGCTACCATGGCTCGGTGGAAACACTAGGAGACATTTCCCGATAAGAGAGGCTACTAAAGATAAACAACTAGATGGTCAGATCCCACACATACCAAGCATTTCAATAACATACACACAATATGCTCGATATGTGCAAATACAACATGGCATCACAACATGACTCTACGACTCAAGTATTTATTCAATAGGCTCCGAGGAGCGAGATATTACAAACAGGGGTCTCATGACCCAACATTCAGAGCATACAAATCAAAGCACAAGCGGAAGCTATCATGTCTGGGTACAGACATCTATAACTGAAAAGGCTGAGAAGCCTGACTATCTACCAGATCCTGCCGGGGCACAAGATCATAGCTGAGGTAACAAGCTAAACGTCGAAGTCCACGCGAAACTACTAGTGAGACCGAAGTCTCTCTGCAAAAACATAAAATAGGCAAACGTGAGTACAAATGTACCCAGCAAGACTTACATCAGAACTAACTACATATGCATCATTATCAACAAAGGGATGGTGGGGTTTAACTGCAGCAAGCCAGCTTTGACTCGGTGGCTAACCTGAACTACGACTGCAAGTAACTCTTTTGAGGTGGCGCACACGAGTCCACATATTCACCATATCAATACACCACTATGGATCCGCTCCCGTCTCCCTACGAGAACGCCATCCATAGCACTCACGCTTATCTTGCGTATTTTAGAGTATCCACTTCCACTTGTCTATGAACTGATATAAGCAACCCAGAAGTCCTTTTCCGCGGACACGGCTATTCGAATAGATTAGGTTAACCCTGCAGGGGTGTACTTCTTCACACACGCTCTCACCACTTACCGCCGTTTACACGACATGTACTCGGCAACCTTCAAGCGGAAGCCCAACGTGGGTGTCGGCCACGACCTACCTAATCACCTAAGTCTCTAGTCCAGGTTTATCGCCTATTCGGGTTCCATCCATGAGGAGATCCGCCCGGAGTTTCGCTCACAGCCCCAAACGATGTGAACAGGGTTCCCGAGACACCAAACGGGCGCCCGGTACACCGTGCCACGTGCCTACCGCATCACAGCCCACCCCTACGGTCAGCGCTGCCCACGGCCTCCAGCATACTACAAACACCAGAAACTACTTGCAACTCCTGGACAGAGGACAAGGGTGATCAGGAAGCCGAGAGGGTCCATTGGTTTCGGGCCCAATGCGTGGTAGTAGCTGAATCATGGATCACAAACACAGAACTCAGTTCCTGAGGACGGCTGCAATGAGACAACCCACCATGTACTCCTACATGGCCTCTCACCGCTACCTTTACCAAATCGTATTCACACACTTAGCTCACACACAGTAGGACAGGTTCACACGCCTCTGATTCATCCCCGATGAATCAGATCCGACTCAACTCTAAGCAGTAGCAGGCATGACAAACAAGCATGAATGAGTAGGCACATCAGGGCTCAAACAACTCCTACTCATGCTAGTGGGTTTCATCTATTTACTGTGGCAATGACAGGTCATGCAAAGGATAAAGGGTTCAGCTACCGCAGCAAGTATCAAATATGTCGTTGTTGTCCTAATGCAGTAAAAGAGAGCAGGAGCGAGAGAGTGGGATTTTATCGGAATGAACAAGGGGGTTTTGCTTGCCTGGCACTTCTGAAGATAACGTTGGGTCTTCATCAGTGTCAACGATCACATCATCGGTATCACGTCTATCGAGAGGGGGCAAACACCGGCAACACAGAAGGGAACACAATCAATGCAATGCACAATATGATGCATGATCATGACATGGCAAAATGAATGTGTTTTGAGCTAATGCAACTAGCGACAGATTAAATGAAGTTGGTTTGAATACAAGATTCAAATTCAAACTCCATATGTGATTATTCAAATGCCATTTAATTGATTTGTGCTAAACAGCAGCTATAAGTTGTTCTAACATGCATGAAAATGGTACAGATGGATTCCTTGAATTTTTCTGATAATTTTTCATATATAAATTATTTAATTTGGAGTTACGGTTGAATTTCTATGAATTTTAGAAGTTTTAGGCATTTTCTGAAATTTCCTGAATTATAATAAATCCAGAAAATACTTATTGCGTCAGCATGACATCATCATGACGTCAGCAGGTCAACAGAGGCTGGTCCAGGTCAAACCTGACGTGTGGGGTCCACACGTCAGTGACACAGAAGCTAATCCCGCGTTGACTCGGGCTTTGACCCGCTACGGGGCCCGCTGTCAGTGTCTGTTAGTGTGTTAATGGGAGGGGGATTAGCCGCTAATGACGGTTCACGTGAGATGCACCGGCGGTTGGACGACGGCGACGATCAGAGCGGCGGTGGCTCGCCGGAGTTGCGCCAGAGACGACGGTTCGACGCGCCAGGGGCACCAGAGGATAGCCCGTGCCCGCGCGCATCTAGGGGAACCATCGGGAGGTGCGGGGGTGGACGGAGTTCGTCGGAGGCGAGGTTGTGGCGGCGGCCGGAGTTCGGCGCCGATGGAAACGACGACACCGTGCACGGGAGGAGCTACGGTTAGCATCTACGTGTTCTACAAAAGCTCACGAACCCAACGGAGGCACGCACGGGACCAAATGGCCACCGGAGCCTCGTCGGCGATGAGCTTGTGCGGCGGCGTACTGTCGGGGAAGAGAGGCGCGGCGGCTACGGCATGCTAGAGAGAAAACGGAGAGGGGGAGGATGATTAGGAGCTCACGTGGAGTGCAGTGGTGGCCTCGGCGTGTTCGGGGAAGCTCGGACGGCGACGAATCGACGGCGACCATCGACGGCGGTCGAGGACGAAGACGATGGCGTGGAGGCGAAGCAGAGCTTCCCGAGGGGCTTGGCTCGGTGGGGAGGAAGAGGGGGTCGGGGCGGAGCTTCCTGGGGCGTCGGTGAGGCTTCGGGATGGCTGCGGCCGCGGTAGCGGCGTCGGCGGCGACGACCTCCGCTCGGTCGCGGGAGGGAGAGTGAGCAGAGGGGGATAGGGACGGAGGGAGAGACACGGGAGAGTGAGAGAGGGTCGAGGGAGCCGCGTGGCGTCTCCAGGGAGTAGCGGAGGCAAGCAGGGAGGCAGGAGGTGGCCGAGGCGGCATCTGCGCTCGCCACCGAGCTGCTTCGGTGCGAGGGGAGGAAGACGACAGGAGAGGGGTGGGCTGGGCCGGCCAAGTGGGGGAGCTGGGCCGGCTGGGCTGGACAGGTAAGCGCCAGGTAAGTCTTCTGCTCTGTTTTATTTTTTTCTGTTTTGTTTTATTTAATTCTTTTGCCACTGTTTTGAATTAAAAATAATAATTCAAACAATGCCAAAAGCTCCTCTGAATATTTTTATTTTGCTATATGGACTTTTCCAAAAGCTCATAAAATATTTCAGGGGTATTTGAAATTATATTCTAGTTATATGAATATAATTCAAATTCAAATAGCTAATGATTTAAATTCAAAGTCCCAAAAATAAATCCTTTTAAAATGTTCATTATTTTTGGTTTGGATCAAAACCCTTGCCAAAAATATTAAACATCTAAGAAGAGCATTTTGGAACAATGAATGAGATTTTTAGGGTTTTTGCCCTTCTTTTATTTAAGTTTTTGAGGCTTCCAAAATTCCTCAGTTCAAGTTTCGAAAATATAGACATGATGCACACATGAAGCTAGCCTAGAGCACTACTAGCAGCTAGGGATGTGACAGTTGAAAATGCTGAAGCGCGTTAAAAAGTATGAACCAATTGCTCGGCTTGTCATCGGGGTTGTGCATGATGTGAATATTTTGTGTGGTGAAGATGGAGCATAGCCAGACTATATGATTTTGTAGGGATAACTTTCTTTGGCCGTGTTATTTTGAAAAGACATGATTGCTTTATTAGTGGGCTTGAAGTATTATTGTTTTTATATCAAATGATAGACCACTGCTTTGAATCACTCGTCTGTTAATATTCATGCCATGATTAGATATGTGATCAAGATTATGCTAGGTAGCATTCCACATCAAAAATTATCTTTTTTATCATTTACCTACTCGAGGACGAGCAGGAATTAAGCTTGGGGATGCTGATACGTCTCCGTCGTATCTATAATTTTTGATTGTTCCATGCCAATATTCTACAACCTTCATATACTTTTGGCAACTTTATATACTATTTTTGGGACTAACATATTGATCTAGTGCCCAGGGCTAGTTCCTCTCTGTTGCATGTTTTATGTTTCGAAGAATATCCATATCAAATGGAATCCAAACGGGATAAAAATGGACGGAGCTTATTTTTGGAATATTTGGAAAATTCCGGAAGAAAAATCCACGCGAGACGGTGCCCGAGGTGGACACAAGGTAGGGGGGCACGCCTGCCCCCCTGGGCGCGCCCCTAACCCTCGTGGGCCACCCGTAAGGCGGTTGATGCCCTTCTTCGGCCGCAAGAAAGCTAATTTTTGGAAGAAAAAATCACAGCGAAGGTTTTGATCCAATCGGAGTTCCGGATCTCCATATATACCCGAAACAGTGAAAGGGCAGCATAATAGAACGCAGAAACAGAGAGAGAGACAGATCCAATCTCGGAGGGGCTCTCGCCTCTCCCATGCCATGGAGGCCAAGGACCAGAGGGGAAACCCTTCTCCCATCTAGGGAGGAGGTCAAGGAATAAGAAGACGAAGGGGCCCCCTCTCCCCTTCTCTTCCGGTGGCGCCGGAACGCTGCCGTGGCCATCATCATCATCACCGCGATCTACACCAACACCTCCGCCATCTTCACCAACATCTCCATCACCTTCCCCCCTCTATCTACAGCGGTCCACTCTCCCTCAACCCGTTGTACTCTCTACTTGAACATGGTGCTTTATGCTTCGTATTATTATCCAATGATGTGTTGCCATCCTAAGATGTCTGAGTAGATTTTCGTTGTCCTATCGGTGGTTGATGAATTGCTATGATTGATTTAATTAGCTTGTGGTTATGTTGCTATCCTTTGGTGCCCATCATATGATAGGCGCATGGATCACACCCTAGGGTTAGCTGTATGTTGATAGGACTATGTATTGCAGGGCAAGGGTGACAGAAGCTTCATCCTAGCATAGAAATTGATGCATACGGGATTGAAGGGGGACCAATATATCTTAATGCTATGGTTGGGTTTTACCTTAATGAACATTAGTAGTTGCGGATGCTTGCTAATAGTTCCAATCATAAGTGCATAGAATTCCAAGTCAGGGATGACATGCTAGCAGTGGCCTCTCCCACATAATACTTGCTATCGGTCTAGTAAAGTAGTCAATTGCTTAGGGGCGATTTCGCAACTCCTACCACCACTTTTCCACACTCGCTATATTTACTTTATTGCTTCTTTACTTACAACAGCCCTTAGCTTTTATTTATGCACTCTTTATTATCTTGCAAACCTATCCAACAACACCTACAAAGTATTTCTAGTTTCATACTTGTTCTAGGTAAAGCGAACATCAAGCGTGCGTAGAGTTGTATCGGTGGTCGATAGAACTTGAGGGAATATTTGTTCTACCTTTAGCTCCTCGTTGGGTTCGACACTCTTACTTATTGAGAACTGTTGTGATCCCCTATACTTGTGGGTTATCGAAGGACTGTAAGTCATGCCTTTTGGTGTTGGCGACCTTGATCGCCGCCAGCTTATCTTCGTGGGCTTCCTTGCAGTGGACTCTTACCAGCGATAGAGCCACGTCAGCACCGCATCGGGCAGAGGACTTCTTCCATTCCTGGACTCGACTGAGGACCTCGTTGAGTCGAGCCATCAGAGACTCGAGATCATTTTGAAGCGTTGCCCTTGGCCGGAGCGATGAGTCGATGCGTGAAACTGCCACCTTCAGACGAGCAAGATAACTTGTAACACTTGCGACGCGGGATTGCAGTCGAAGCACATTCATCGCAGCCTCGTCACCGACTGGAGAAAGGATAAGGTCCAAACCCGTCTCGATCCGTCCAGTCTCCTCTTCAAAGTTTTGGCAGAATTCTGCAGTCAAGGAGTTAGTGAGTCGACTAGACAGGACTAACTTGCAAACAGTAAAGCTGTCGAATTAAAAGGGGTACCTTCGAGCATAAGAAAGAGCTTCTTGACGAGGGTTTCCAGATAAGCTTCCAAGTCATTTCTCTTACGAGCTATGGCTTCCAGCTTCTCGTTCAGAGCCACCTTATCCTTCTTCAGGCAAGTTGCCTCTCGGTTGGATTCAGTGAGAGAGGACTTCAGCTTGCTTACTTCCTCTTCTAAGCCAGCTTCTTGTCAGCACGGGTAGTCTTCTCTTGAGCCTCCTTCTGCGCAGCTGCAAGGTCCAAGTCCTTCTTCTCCAGAGCCAACCTCATTTTCTCTGCAAAATAAGCATTTAGATCAAACAAAAGATCGAAGGGATAATTTAAAGGACGATCGACATGAGCAGTCGACAGGCAGTTACCTTCCATACCGGCAACTTCATCTTGAGCCTTCTTCAAGTTTTGTTGGGCCAGCTCCAGGTCAAGGTTGACTTGCCTCTGCTTCTCCTCAAATTCGGCGAACTTGGAAATGACAGTACAAGATTTCTGCAGAGAGTAAAAGACATATCAATCGACAAGATCAAAGATTATTTACTTCCGAGTGAATAAAACTTCAAAGTTTACTCAGACCCCAACTGACTACCAGCAGTCGACTGTGGTCTCGGGGACTACACCCAGTGGGTGCACTTGGTGTGCCCCCATTGGTTCAGATTCCACTCGGCCGGTCCGCCCAAGTCGAGTAAAAAAAAGAAGAAGAAGTGCTCAGACCTCGGCCGACTGCCAGCAGCCATCCGCGGTCTCAGGGACTACACCCAGTGGGTGCACTTGGCATGCCCCCACTGGTTCAGATCCCACTCGGCATGTTCCGCCCAGACTAAGTGGAAAAAAGGAAAGAGAAAGAAGCGCTCAGACCCTAGCCGACTGCCCGTAGTCGACTGCAGTCTTGGGGACTACACCCAGTGGGTACACTTAGCGTGCCCCCACTGGTTCAGATCCCATTCCACCAGACCGAGTGGAAGAGTGCAAATAGTAAAGACAACAGAACACCCAGTGGGTGTACAGATTCGAAGCAGATAATAAGAGATTGTACGAAGGATAATATTCATGTAGCATATCCTAATAGAACAAGTTCAGTCGAAAGTCAACTTACCTGGACATTGGCTCGAAGAGCTGTGCTGGCGTCGTAAGCAGCCTGGCTATTGTCGTGCACCGCCTTCATCCGCTCCATCATTATGCCAGCCTGACGGATAGCCTCCGCAGTGGCGTCCGTCTGGTTTTCTGGAACATGATAGGTGGTGAAGAAGGGGACAGACGGTCCAAATGCAGCAGCGTGGAGCTCCGAGGCATGAGGTTGGATGACTGAAGAAAACACCGGTACAGTCGACGGTGCGGGGCATTCACTCGACACTGGGACAACAAAAGTTACAGAGGCTCTACCTGCATCTTCGGGTTGTTGGACTGTTGGTTCTGTCGCCAGTTCCGACTGAGATATCTTGCCAGCTGCTGCTTTCTTACTCCTTCTGGGCCTCGATATTACGTCTTCATCGTCATCCAGAAGCTCGATAACATTGAGTGGGGCTACAAAGGAATCAGTCGACCCCAAGTGAATAACCAGAATTTAATCGACCAAATAATCAAGAACAAGATCACGAGAATTGTACCTGGGTTAGAGGTAACCGCATCTTCCATCTCCTCGTCTCTGTACTAGTGGGTGGAAGTTCCAGAGGTGGCTGATGAAGCTATGTACCTAGGGTAGGGTCATGGACCTGTCCAGCGTACCCTCCCCAAGGACATCTTTACAAAGAATCAGAAGCAGTCGAAGAGAAATCATCATCCACTCGACCATGGAGATGCGCTCACTCGACCACCTTGAAGACACTCGACCACCAGAAGATGAGGAACCCTCCACTCTACAACAGTTAAACCATAGAATTATGAGCATTTATGACATTTACTGTAGACGTTACCTGTAACGCCTTTCCTTTATGAGCATTGAACTATGTGTAATGGAGGGGAGCTGGGGTCCTGGTGCACTCTATATAAGCCACCTCCCTCCTTTGGGACAAGGGTTTGCACTTTTGTAAACACACACACACACACGTATAATATAGTCGACCGCCTCAGGGCACCGAGACGTAGGGTTGTTACTTCCTCCGAGAAGGGCGTGAACTCATAAAACTCGTGCGTACAACTACTCCATAGCTAGGATCTTGCCTCCTCATACCTACCCCCCATTCTACTGTCAGTCTTAGATCCACGACAGTTGGCGCCCACCGTGGGGCAGGTGTCTTAGCGACTTATTGGAGAAGTTGCAGTTTTTTCGATCCCCATCATCATGGTTCCAGGCGGAGGTTTGGCTGAGGGCCGCGAGATCCGTCTTAGCACGCTTGTGTTTGTCGCCGACGACTCCGCTTGGCTTCAGGAGGCACCACTCGACGTCGATGCGCTCCCCGCCCGCGGGGCGACGCACTTTCACGCGTGCGTCCGCGGCGGCCTCCTGTGGCAACCGTCGACCCAATACCAGTCACTTCCTACGGCTTTCCCCCTCCCTGCGACCCGCTGGAACAAGCGCACCGGCCGGTTGAGGGTTCAACGGTGGGTGAAGCATGCGGTGGCCCACCAGTCGGCCACCCCTCAAGTCGCGGCGCTCGAGCCCGACAAGTCTCTCTATGGCATGTTCGATCTGTCGACTGGCTCCGTAGAGACTGCATCCGAGTGCGGTAGCAATGACTCGGCAGCGGAAGTCCTGATGGTCAATGGACCACGCGGTCCTCCTGGCTTCGATCGTGAAGACGGAGGTGATAGGAACGGCGATCCGTCGCTCGTTCACAAGGAGTACCGCCCCGAGCCTCTCTCCTCACAGCAGGGAGAAGAACTTCATCGCCGAAACATGGATGCCCTGCATACTCCTATCGTTGGAGAAACGCCCGAGGCCCAGGCCTTGGAACAGGCTCGCTTGGCCAATCTGGCTGAGTGCACTCGGTTGGAGAATCTACAACGCGCACTCGACGATCGCGCTTGTCAACGTGCTCCTGAGTCCAGCCGACACCAACTTTTTCCACCTCCGGCCCAGGTATACCGAACACCGATCCAAAACCTAGCAGCTGCGGCCTGGATAGCAGAGTCGATTCAACCTTCCCAGTCAGAAGCTGGCCGAGGTCTGGCACAAATCAGGGCCTTGCTCCGGGCAGCAGGAGAGCAGAATACGGCTGTGTCTCAGTCGCGGGATGGATCCATAGCAGATATGTGGTCGCAGATACGGTCCATTCAGCCCATAGCCCGAGATCACCCCCGAGGCGTGAGGGACGTGGAGAGCGGCGTGATCAGTACAGAAACAAGGAGCAGTATGATCGTCGAGCCGATCGCGATGGTCGCCATCGAGTGCCCACGCCTCCTCCAAGGAGTGGGTCGTACGTGCCGCGGCCACATGAATACAGGCGCCCTAACAGCGTCGGAAGAGGTATTCCAGTCGACCCCAGGGAGCCAGGCTTTGATGCGAGATCTATTCTCGTACAAGGCTTGGTCGACAGAAACATAGCTCACCGAGATGGCCATGACAGAGGCCCGCAAACCAGCGATAGGGTGCATGTCTCTGGCCCAGAGTGCTTCAGCAGAGCTATCAGAGCTGCAGTGATTCCCCCAAACTTTAGGTTGGCGACTGGAGTCAGTAAGTTCACCGGAGAGTCCAAGCCTGACACCTGGCTCGAAGACTACCGAGTGGCTGTCCAGATTGGTGGCGGCAATGATGAGGTGGCCATGAAACACCTTCCTCTAATGTTGGAGGGCTCGGCTAGGGCGTGGCTGAATTAGTTGGCGCCTGGCAGTATCTATACTTGGGAAGATCTCGCCCCAGTGTTTGTCAGAACGTTTGAGGGTACTTGCAAGCGGCCAGCAAGTTTGATGGAATTACAGTGTTGCGTCTAGAAACCGAATGAAACTTTGAGAGATTATATCCAGAGGTGGATCACCCTGCACCACACGGTGGAAGATGTGTCTGATCATTAGGCAATTTGTGCTTTCAAGGAAGGCGTCGGGTACCGAGAGTTGAATCTGAAATTCGGTCGGACAGGGAACATGACTTTGACTCGGATGATGGTAATCGCCACCAAGTACACCAATGGTGAAGAGGAGGAGCGACTGCGGAGCGGCAAGCACAAGGCAGTCGCCCACGAAGCCGGAGGAGGAAACTCCAGTCGAAAACAAAAACGCAAGGCCGAACCAGCTGCTCCGGGTGAGGCCTTGGCTGTGGTTCAAGGAAAGTTCAAGGGGAAGCCCAAAGGGCCGTGGAACCCCAAGAAAGTAAAAGATCAAGATGGAAATGATGTGTTGGATCTGCCGTGCCATATCCACACCAAAAAAGACGAAGAAGGTAATTTCATTTACCCGAAGCATACCACTCGACAGTGTCGGCTCCTGATCCAGCAGTTCCGAGAGAAACAGCCCAAGGAAAAGGAGAAGGAGGCAGACAAGGCTGAGAGTGAAGGGGAAGATGATGATGGTTATCCTCACATGAATTCCACTCTGATGATTTTTGCTGATGTTGAAAACAAGAGTCGATTGAAAGTCATCAACAGAGAAGTGAACATGGTCGCTCCAGCGACACCCAATTACTTGAAATGGTCGCAGACTGCCATTACGTTCGACCAGTCTGATCACCCAGCGCACATCGCCACCCCTGGGAGGCAAGCACTGGTGGTCGACCCGGTGGTCGAAGGCACTCGACTGAAAAAGGTCCTGATGGATGGTGGCAGTGGCCTGAACATTCTGTACGCAGAAACGTTGAAAGGAATGGGCATTCCGATGTCCAGACTTAGTGAAAGCCACATGAGTATCCATGGGGTCATCCCAGGCAAGAAGGTTGCGTCCCTCGGTCAGATTGCACTCGACGTGGTTTTCGGTGATGCCAAAAATTACCGCAAAGAGAAGTTGACATTTGAAGTCGTGGATTTTCAGAGTGCTTATCATGCAATTCTGGGCAGGCCAGCTTATGCACGGTTCATGGCTCGACCTTGTTACGTGTACCTGAAACTGAAGATGCCTGGTCCCAGAGGGGTGATCACTATCTTTGGTAATCGGAAAAAGGCGGAAGAGTGTTTCCAGAAGGGCTCAAAGATCACCGATGCCCAGATGGCCGTGGCAGAATTGAAAGAACACCAGAAAAATGCAGACCCAAGTGACTTGTTGCGAGCCAAGAAGCCAGCCACGGATTCAGCATTCCAGTCGTCTGGCGAGACAAAGTCTGTTCACATTCACCCGACGAACCCCAATGCAGCTCCGACCCACATTTCGACCACACTCGGCTCCAAATAGAAAGAATCGCTCATCCAGTTCCTCCGTGAGAACTGGGACATCTTTGCATGGAGGCCTTCTGACATGCCAGGTGTTCCCAGGGGACTGGCTGAGCATCGTTTGCGAGTCGACCCGAAAGTGAAACCAGTCAAAGAGCATCTTCGACGGTCCGCCGTCTAGAAAAGAAAAGAAATCGGCGAAGAGGTGGCTCGGCTTTTGGCAGCTGAGTTTATCCGAGAGATTTACCACTCCGAGTGGTTAGCCAATGTTGTAATGGTCCCAAAGAAAGATGACTCACTCCGCATGTGCATCGATTTCAAGCATATCAATCGGGCCTGCCCGAAAGATCACTTCCCTCTCCCTCGCATCGATCAGATAGTCGACTCGACTGTTGGGTGTGAGCATTTGTCCTTTTTGGATGCCTACTCTGGGTACCACCAGATCCGTCTGTATGGACCCGATGAAATAAAGACAACTTTTATCACCCCGTTCGGGTGCTTGTGTTATGTCACAATGCCATTCGGCTTGAAGAACGCCGGAGCCACATTTATGCGAATGATTCAGAAGTGCCTGCTCACTCAGATCAGTCGGAATGTGGAAGCATACATGGATGACATTGTGGTCAAGTCACTTAAAGGTTCTGACCTGCTGACTGACCTCGCCGAAACCTTTGCCAACCTCAGGAGGTATGATATTAAGCTCAATCCATCAAAGTGCACGTTTGGAGTTCCAGGCAGAAAGTTACTCGGTTTTCTTGTTTCCAAACGAGGAATCGATGCTAACCCAGAGAAAGTAGGTGCTATACTTCGGATGAAACGGTCTGTGCGTGTGCATGATGTCCAGAAGCTTACTGGTTGCTTGGCCGCCCTAAGTCGATTCATTTCTCGCCTCAGTGAAAAGGCCCTGCCTCTTTACCGACTGATGAAGAAATCAAATGCGTTCGAGTGGACTCCAGAAGCTGATACAACATTTGCAGAGCTAAAAGCCCTGCTTTCCACCCAGCCGGTGCTTGCTGCTCCAATCAGCAAAGAGCCTCTTTTGCTTTATATAGCAGCCACTGTGGAAGTCCTCAGTACAGTACTTACGGTCGAGCGGGAAGAAGAAGGAAAAGCGTACAAAGTTCAACGCCCAGTTTATTATATTTCTGAAGTCCTGACCCCGTCAAAGTAGAGATATCCTCACTATCAGAAGCTTGTCTACGGAATTTACATGACCACGAAGAAGGTTGCACACTATTTCTCAGATCACTCTGTTACAGTCGTCAGCGACGCTCCATTGTCAGAGATTCTGCACAATAGGGATGCAACTGGTCAAGTGGCAAAATGGACGATTGAACTCCTTCCCTTGGATATCAAGTTTGCAGCAAAGAAAGCTATCAAGTCCCAAGCAATAGCAGATTTCCTCGCCGAGTGGATCGAACAGCAACTGCCGACTCAAGTTCACTCGGAGCACTAGACCATGTTCTTTGACGGATCCAAGATGTTGAACGATTCTGGTGCTGGAGTAGTTCTGGTATCCCCCCGAGGAGACAAGCTCAGATATGTCCTCCAGATTCACTTTGATTCCTCCAACAATGAAGCAGAGTATGAAGCACTCCTGTATGGGTTGCGCATGGCCATCTCACTCGGTGTCCGTCGCCTTATGGTCTATGGCGACTCAGATTTGGTAGTTAATCAAGTGATGAAGGAGTGGGACGTCAGAAGGCCAGCCATGACTGGTTACTGCAACACAGTGAGAAAGCTTGAGAGGAAGTTTGAGGGGTTAGAACTCCACCACATCCCCTGATTGAAAAATCAAGCAACCGATGAATTGGCAAAGATAGGTTCCAAGAGAGAGGCCATTCCCAGCAATGTGTTCTTGGAGCATATTCACACGCCGATAGTTCAGGAAGACCCTTTCATTGAAGAGCCCCCACAACCCAAGAGCGCCACGGATCCGACTGAAGTCGAGGTCCCAGCTGTGGTCGACCTAATCATGGAGGTTCTGGCCATTACTCTCGACTGGACGGTGCCCTACATTGCGTACATCCTTAGGAAAGAGCTCCTAGAGGATGAAGAAGAAGCTCGACAGATCGTCCGCCGATCTAAAGCTTTTACTGTGATAAGAGGGCAGCTGTTCAGAGAAAGTGTGACTGGAGTTGGTCAGAAGTGCATAACACCAGAAGAAGGTCGAATGATCCTCAATGACATCCACTCGGGGACCTGTGGTCACCATGCGTCCTCTCGGGCTATCGTGGCTAAAGCATACCGAGCTGGATTCTATTGGCCACGAGCAAATGAGATGGCGAAAGATATAGTCGACAAATGTGAAGGTTGTCAATTTTACTCCGATATGTCTCACAAGCCAGCGTCAGCCCTGAAGACCATCCCCCTCGTCTGGCCCTTCGCTGTTTGGGGACTGGATATGGTTGGACTGCTGAGGACCGGCAGAAGCGGATTCACTCACATGCTCGTTGCAGTCGACAAGTTTACCAAATGGATCAAAGCCAAACCTATCAAGAACCTTGACGCTAGCACCGCTGTCAGTTTTATCAGAGAATTGATGTTCCAATATGGAGTCCCACACAGCATCATCATGGACAACGGATCGAACTTCGATTCCGATGAGTTCAGAATTTTCTGCGCCTCTCAGGGCACTCGAGTCGACTATGCTTCTGTTGCTCACCCGCAGTCGAACGGACAAGCAGAAAGAGCCAATGGCCTAATTCTCAAAGGACTGAAGCCCCGACTGATGCGTGATCTCAAACACGCAGCAAGTGCTTGGGTTGATGAACTTCCGCCAGTTCTGTGGGGTTTAAGGACAACTCCTAATCGGTCGACTGGAAGAACTCCTTTCTTCTTAGTCTATGGAGCCGAAGCTGTCCTGCCAAGTGACTTGCTCCACAACGCACCCCGAGTTGAACTCTTCTCCGAAGCAGAAGCAGAGCAGGCCCGGCAAGATTCAGTCGATCTCTTAGAGGAGGAAAGAGAGATGGCCTTGATCCGCTCGACCATTTATCAGCAAGATTTGCGTCAATTCCACACCAGGAATGTGAGGGGTCGGGCCTTTCAAGAAGGAGACTTGGTTCTTCGAGTGGATTAGCAGAAACCACACAAGCTCGCTCCAACTTGGGAAGGCCCCTTCATCGTCACCAAAGTTCTCCACAACGGAGCATACCATCTTTATAGTATCGAGCATCAGAAAGACGAGCCACGAGCTTGGAACGCGGAGCTGCTCCGCCCCTTTTATACTTAAACACTCGTTCGAATAAAATGTAATAAGCAACACCTTTTGTAATTCGTTTATCAAAGACAAGAGCTTATGGTTCTCTCATTCGATTGTGTTGTTCTTATTTACTCCTGAAATCCCCCAGTGGGTGGGCTTAGTCGCGAATCCGTTCCGCCTAAGTTTGAAAAAATCCCACCGAGTGGAGAGCAGTCCTCCCACTCGGGGGCTTAGCTGCAGTCGAGCACTCGCCTAAGTTCTCTCACTAAGAGGCTTAACGGCATTCCAGCACTCGCCTAAGTTTGGAAAAATCCTACCATGTGGAGAGCAATCCTCCCACTCGGGGGCTTAGCTGCAGCCGAGCACTCGCCTAAGTTCTCTCACTAAGAGGCTTAATGGCAGTCCAGCACACGCCTAAGTTTGAAAAAATCCTACCGAGTGGAGAGAAGTCCTTCCACTCGGGGGCTTAGCTGCAGTCGAG
>NC_041380.1:452695079-452714732 GCF_002162155.2 Triticum dicoccoides
CTCACCTAAGTTTGAAAAAATCCTACCGAGCGGAGAGTAGTCCTCCCACTCGGGGGCTTAGCTGCAGTCGAGCACTCGCCTAAGTTCTCTCACTGAGAAGCTTAACGGAAGTCCAGCACTCGCCTAAGTTTGAAAAAGTCCTACTGAGCGGAGTGCAGTCCTCCCACTCGGGGGCTTAGCTGCAGTCGAGCACTCGCCTAAGTTCTCTCACTGAGAGGCTTAACGGCAGTCCAACACTCGCCTAAGTTTGGAAAAATCCTACCGACTGGAGAGCAATCCTCCCACTCGGGGGCTTAGCTGCAGTCCAATACTCGCCTAAGTTTGAGACCCATCCCTATCCGCAAGGACAACGAGGTGCAGGTCGACTGCCACCTTCTCCTTCGGAGCTGTGGCACAAATACAACGTCCGCTCCTTCCCTATCCGCAAGGACGATGAGGTGCAGGTCGACTGCAACCTTCTTCTTCGGAGCTGTGGCACTAATACAACGCCCGCTCCATCCCTATCCGCAAGGACGAGGAGGTGCAGGTCGACTGCCACCTTCTCGTTCGGAGCTGCGGCACAAATACAACGTCCGCTCCATCCCGATCCGCAAGGACGACGAGGTGCAGGTCGACTGCCACCTTCTCCTTCGAAGCTGCGGCACAAATACAACGTCCGCTCCATCCCGATCCGCAAGGACGACGAGGTGCAGGTCAACTGCCACCTTCTCCTTCGGAGCTGCGGCACAAATACAACGTCCGCTCCATCCCTATCCGCAAGGACGAAGAGGTGCAGCAAGCAAAGTTCACCGGAAGGCAAACACAAGCACATTCGGCGATAAACCAAATTCAGATAAATACTAAAAGGTTCCAAGCAACAAATCAAAAGTACTCGGGCACCAAGGCCGAAGGAGTTTAACGGTTACAGAAACCACTCGGCATTCCGAGGCAAATTTAAAGCGTATCCAAGTTTCATAAGATTGTTCACTCAGCCGGAGGAGGACTGGCAGGCTCCACGAATGAGTCTAGATCGATCCCATCAGCGATCCAAGTGGCAGGAGCAATGAAAGTCTCCATGAAGGACTGGAAGTCATGATTTTTGGTGTTAGCGACTTTGATCGAAGCCAGCTTGTCTTCACGAACCTCCTTGCAATGGACTCGCACCAGGGACAACGCCACGTCAGCACCACAACGGGCGGAGGTTTCTTCCATTCTTGCACTTGGTCAGGGATCTCATTCAGTCGAGTCATCAGAGATTCCAGATCATTCTGAAGCGTCGCCACCGGCCAAAGCACCGAGTCGATTCGAGAGACAACCTCCTTCAGGCGTGCGAGGTAGCTTGTGGCGCTGGCGATACGGGACTCTAGTCGGAGCACGTTCATCATAGTTTCGTCGCAGACCAGGGAAGCGATAGGGTCTAGGCCCGTCTTGACCCTCCCAGTTTCTTCATCAAAGTCTTGACAAAGTTCTGCAGCCAAGAGTCAGTTCAATCAATCGAGCAAAATCCGATGGCAAACATCAACATAGTCGGATTAAAAGAAATACCTCCCAGCACGAGATAAAGCTTCTTGGCGAGGGTCCTCAGATAGGCTTCTGTGTCGTTCCTCTTGCGAATCGCAGACTCCAACTTTTCGTTTAGGGCAACCTTATCCTTCTTCAGGCTGGTCACTTCGCGGTTAGCTTCATTAAGACAAGATGTCAGTCTAGTCACCTCTCCTTCAAGCGTTCCGACTGAAGCAAGCTTCTTCTCTGCGAGAGCGGTTTTATCTTGGGCTGCTTTTTGCGCGGCGGCGAGGTCCGAGTCCTTCTTGTCCAGAGCCAACTTCATTTTCTCTGCAAAAGAAATAATCGAATCAAAAAGAGATCAAAGAGATATATTGAAATTCAGTCGGCAATCAGTTACCTTCCATACCAGCGGCGTCGTCTTGAGCTTTTTTCAGATTTTGCTGAGCCAATTCCACGTCTAAGTTGAGTTGCCTCTGCTTCTCTTCGAGTTCGGCAAACTTGGAGATAAAAGTACAAGACTTCTGCAGGAGGCAAGAGACAGGTCAATCGATAGGTTCGAAAGCAGTTCATTTCCGAATGAATAAAACCTAAAGAAGTGGACAACAAGCTATTCAGACCCCAGTCGACTGCCAACAGTCGACCGCGATCTCGGGAACTACACCCAGTGGGTGCACTTGGCGTGCCCCCACCGGTTCTGATCCCACTCGCCTGGCCCGCCGGAGTCGAGTGCAAGGAGTAAAAGAGAGAGAGAGAGAAAGAAAGAACAATTGCACCGTCAAGAAAAGAAGAACTCAGACCACAGTCGACTGCCAGCAGTCGACCGCGGTCTCGGGGACTACGCCCAGTGGGTGCACTTGGCATGCCCCTACCGGTTCTGATCCCACTCTCCCAGACCGAGTGGAAGAGTGAAACTACCAAAAATGACAGCAACACCCAGTGGGTGCTCTAACTCAACGCGAACAATAGGAGATTGTGCAGAAGTAGATTTTTCGAGAACAAAAACAGTCGGAAAGTCTACTCACCTCGACGTTGGCCCGAAGAGCGGCACTAGCATCATAGGAAGCCTGACTGCTCTCGTGCACTATCTTCACCCGCTCCATCATCATATCAGCCTGTCGGATGGCTTCCGCAGCCGCTTCTGACTGGTTGTCTAGGACGGGGTAGCTGGTGAAAAAATGTGCAGACGACCCAGGTGCAGCTGCTTGAGGCTCCGCGGTGTGGAGTTGGATAGTTGAAGGAACCACAGGCGCGGTCGACCGCGCGGGGTGCCCACTCGGCAAGGGTGCAGCGAATGTCACAGCGGCCCTGCCCGCATCTTCATCCTGACAGACGGGAGGCCTTGCAGTTGGTTCCTGCCGAGCCACCCTGCCAGCTGTTACCTTCTTGCTCTTCCTAGGCTTAGGAGCCACATCTTCGTCGTCGTCCGGAAGGTCAATGATGTTGAGTGGAGCTGCAAGACAGAACATTTGACCCCAAATGAACCACTCGACCCTAAAAGGATCAAGAATCAAAATCGCAAGAGTTCATACTTGGGTTAGAGGTCACCGCATCCTCCATTTCCTCGTCCCGGTACTGGTATGAAGAGGTCCCCGACGTAGCAGCACTGCAAAGGCCCGCATTCAATCGGTTACATACAGTTAATTGAATCCACATAAAGGACAAGTCAGATGGTTACCTGGAGATAGTAGGAACGGTCACTTTGATCCGAGGCAAAGCTTTGGGCGGTTTGGAAGAGATGGCTTTCGGCACTTTCGGCGCTGGAAGCGGCGCGACCTTGGATTGCTTTGGAGGCTTCTCAGTCGGCGTCGGGGAAGACGTCCTGGGGCGCTTCGAGGATTGCCCGATCGGCGCAGCCACCAAGTCCGGAGCGCGTGCCGGATCCTGAGTGTGGTTGGACCTCCTCTCCCTGCGAGGAGGTGAGTCAACTTCTTCCTCATCGGTCGATTCATCGCTCTCCTTGTCCTCCTCGGCTTCCGAATGCTCCTCGCCGCTCTCGCCCCCGCTCCCTTCTTCTTCAGCGCCGGGGTCCTGCACTCCATTGGGCATCGAGTACATTTCAATGAGGGCCTGAAAGGATAACAATCAAAAGACATTCAGTCGACCACAAACTGGACATCACGTGGTCAATCGGAAAGATACTTGATAAAACAGAAATATACCTGATCCGGCTGGCGTGAGTTGTCGAATGGAATCACCCTCCTAGATCCCCGAGGGTTGTCTTTGTTGCCAGTGATTCCCCTCAACCAGTTCTCCAAGATATCCTCACTGACCTCCTCCGGGTGGATCCAAGTGGTATCTTCGAGCCCAGAGTACGTCCTCATCGGATGGTCGCACGCCTGAAGCGGTTGGATGCGTCGACCGAGAAAGACCTCCAGCAGATCCATCCCGGTCACTCCGTCGCGGACAAGCTGGACGACCCGTTCGACCAGCTCCTTGACCTGTGCCTTCTCTTCTGGAACTACCTTCAGGGGAGCAGGCTTCTCCACTCAAGCGAAGGATAAAGGAGGAAGTCCAGTCGACTGGCCAGGGGTTGGCTGATCCTTGCAGTAAAACCAAGTCAACTACCAGCCCTGGACCGAGTCGGGAAGGATCATCGCTGGGAAAGTACTCTTGCTCCTCATCTGGATCGCCAGACCACCGCACATCTGGATCACCCGCGTCCTCTCGTCACTCGACTTGGCCTTTTTAACCGACTGGGAACGGCAAGTGAAAATGTGTTTGAAAAGCCCCCAGTGTGGTCGATAGCCCAAGAAGTTTTTGCACATGGACACGAAAGCGGCCAGATAGACTATGGTGTTTGGAGTGAAATGGTGGAGCAAACCCCCAAAGGAGTTCAAAAAACCCCGGAAGAAAGGGTGGGGAGGCAGCGAGAATCTGCGATCTACGTGGGTTGCTAAGAGGACACACTCACCCTCTCTAGGCTGCGGCTCAGTTTCGTCCCTCGGGAGCTGAGCCGACTTGTGGGGGATCAATCCCCCCTCCACCAGGTCGTTGAGGTCGTCCTGCGTGATTGCCGAGCGGATCCAGTTGCCCTAGATCCAGCCCGCCGGCAGGCCGGACCTCGACGAGGATCCGCCCCGGCTGGTCCGCTTGCCCATCGCCTTCGCGGTCGCCTTCTTTGCGCGTTCCAACACCGCTGTCTTGTCCTTCCCCATGGTGGCGGGTCGATCTCGAGCGGAGTTCCGGCGATGAGGCGGAAGCGAGAGTGGTGGAGGGATCGGGAGAAAGAGAAGAGAGAATGGGGGCGTGCGGAGCAGAGGCCCGGCCCGAGACCTTTTATAAGGCCTTCCACCGAGTGGCCGACTAGTGGAGCCAAGTGATCTAAACAAATCCCGCAACAGTCGCGCGTGCAGTACGTGGCGAAAAAGGTGGCGCGAGGATCGAGGAGACTTACCTAATCCGTCCTGATAACCTCGTTTCCTCCTGTCTGGCGCGATTCCCAAAATTCGAATCCCGCGAGATCCTCGGAGAGCGGAACAACCTGTCAGACTGAAGACAAACATCCTCTACATCATCATTCGGAATTCAACCATGAAAGTTCACTCGACAACAACCAAGAATGGACCAAGGCGATTGAGAAAGGAGTCGACGTCGTCTCCTCAACTCATTGTTTTAGGACAAGGCATATTCATAGCACAAAGAGTGGGTCGGAAGTGTTCTCGACCCCTTCCTCACTCAAACCCCGATCCATTCGGGGGCTAATGATGAAGCTATGTACCTAGGGTAGGGTCATGGACCTGTCCAGCGTACCCTCCCCAAGGACATCTTTACAAAGAATCAGAAGCAGTCGAAGAGAAATCATCATCCACTCGACCATGGAGATGCGCTCACTCGACCACCTTGAAGACACTCGACCACCAGAAGATGAGGAACCCTCCACTCTGCAACGGTTAAGACTTAAACCATAGCATTATGAGCATTTATGACATTTACTGTAGACGTTACCTGTAACGCCTTTCCTTTATGAGCATTGAACTCTGTGTAACGGAGGGGAGCTGGGGTCCTGGCGCACTCTATATAAGCCACCCCCCTCCTCTGGGACAAGGGTTCGCACTTTTGTAAACACACACACACACACGTATAATACAGTCGACCGCCTCAGGGCACCGAGACGTAGGGCTGTTACTTCCTCCGAGAAGGGCCTGAACTCGTAAAACTCGTGCGTACAACTACTCCATAGCTAGGATCTTGCCTCCTCATACCTACACCCCATTCTACTGTCAGTCCTAGATCCACGACAGTGGCAGCACTGCAAATATCAACATTTAGTCGGTTACGTTCTGTTACCCAAGTCAACCAAAGGATCAGGTCAGATTGTTACCCAGATATAGTGGGAATGACCACTTTGATTTTGGGCAAAGCCTTCGGTGGTTTGGAAGAGGTGGCCTTCGGTGGTTTCGGCACTGGAGGCAGCGCAGTCTTGGGCTGCTTCGGTGCCTTCTCGGTCGGCACTGGAGAAGATGTCCGAGGGCGCTTTGAAGACTGCCCAGTTGGTGCGGCCACCAGGTCGGGGGTGCTTGTCGGGTCATGAGCGTGCTTGGACCTTCTTTCTCTACGAGGGGGCGAGTCGACCTCTTCTTCATCACTCGGGTCGTCGCTCTCCTCGTCCTCCTCTGCATCCGAGTGCCACTCGCCACTCTCGCCTCCGCTCGCCTCTCCCTCGAGATCTTGCTCCTGCACTCTGTTGGGCATTGAATACATATCAACAAGAGCCTGAAAGACAACGAACAAAAGAAAGGCAGTCGGCCGTCAACAAGATGTGGCATGGTAAATCAAGAAAACACTCGACAATGCAGACTCGTACCTGTTCCGGCTGGTGCAAATGGTCGAGTGGAACCACCCTCCTGGACCCCCGGGGGTTATCCTTGTTGCAAGTAATGCCTCTCAGCCACTGCTCCACCGTGTCCTCACTGACATCCTCTAGGTGGATCCGAGTGGAATCCTCGATCCCTGAGTACATCCACATCGGATGGTCACGAGCTTGGAGTGGTTGGATACGTCGACTGAGGAAGACCTCCACCAGGTCCATACCGGTCACTCCGTCGCGGACGAGTTGGACCACTCGCTCGACCAACACCTTCACCTGCGCCTTCTCTTCTGGGATCACTCTCAAGGTGGAGGGATTCTCCACTTGGGCCATGGAAAAGGGGGGAAGTCTAGTCGACTGACCCGGAGTCGGTTGGTCCTTGCAGTAGAACCAGGTCGACTGCCAACCCCGGACCGACTCGGGAAGGATCATGGTTGGGAAAGTGCTTTTGTTCCTCATCTGAATTCCAAGACCCCCACACATCTGTATCACGTGCGTCCTCTCATCACTTGGGTTGGCCTTCTTGACCACCTGAGAATGACACGTGAATATGTGCTTCAAGAGACCCAGTGTGGTCGACAACCCAAGAAGTTCTCGCACATGGACACAAAAGCGGCAAGGTACACGATGGTGTTTGCAGAAAAGTGGTGAAGTTGAGCCCCAAAGGAGTTCAAGAAACAGCGAAATAAAGGATGGGGAGGCAAAGAAAACCCGCGGTCGATGTGAGTGGCGCGGAGAACGCACTCACCCTCCTACGGCTGCGGCTCGGTCTCGTTCCTCGGGAGCCGCGCCGATTCATGGGGGATCAGTCCCCCCTCGACCAGGTTGTCGATATCGTCTTGGCTGATTGTCGAGCAAATCCAGTCGCCCTGGATCCAGCCAGGCGGAAGGCCGGACCTCAACGAAGACCCGCCCCGGCTGGTCCTATTCCCTTTCGCCTTCGCCGTCACCTTCTTCGCACGCTCCAATGCCACCGTCTTCTCCTTCCCCATGGCAGCGGATTGAGCTAGAACGGGGCGACGACGCCGAGAGCAGAGGCAGATGCGATGGAGAAAACAGAGGAGGAAGGGGAAGAATGAGAACGCACTGTGCGAAAAATCCCGTCCAACACCTTATATGAGGGCATTTCCCAGTGGCTGACTCTTGGGCCCAGGCGATCCGATCAAATCCCGCAACAGTCACGCACGCGATATGTGGTGAAAAAGGTGGCACGGAGATCGAGGCGGCCTGTGTAATCCGTTCCGATTACTGCGGCCTTTCCCGCCCGGCGCGCTTCCCAAAATTCGAATCCCGTGAAATCCACAGATAGCAGAACAACCCTTTAGACGGAAGATTTTTCCCATATCAACACTCGAAGCTTAATAATGAAAATTCACTCAACAAAACCAAGAATGGATCAAGGCGACTGAACAAGCAGTTGAAGTCATCATGAATGTTCATTTGACCTCTGGACAAAACATTTCCGAAGCGCAAAAGCTGAATCGGAGGGGTTATCAACTCCTTCTCCACTCGAACCCTGAACCATTCGGGGGCTAATGATGAAGATATGTACCTATTTTAGGGTCATAGGCCTGACCTAGGCACCCTCCCCTAGGACGTCACCCTCAAACCAGAAGCATTCGAAGAAGAGTCATCATCCACTCGACTACAAGTCGTTCCACTCGGAAGATTCAAGGTCACTCGACCGCAACAATTATCACTCAACAGACAGAAGACCTAAAGTCACTCTACACGACAACGGTCGGACGTTTACATCATAGACTTAATAGGCATTTATGTCATTTAATTACTAGTGTTACCAGTAACGTCCCCCCTCTTAATGTACCTTAAACCCCTTGTAACATGGGCTGGCTGGGGTCCTGGCGCACTCTATATAAGCCACCCCCTCCACTGGCACAAGGGTTAACATCTTTTGTAAACTCACACACACATATAATCCAGTTGACCGCCTCAGGGCACTGAGACGTAGGGCTGTTACTTCTTCCAAGAAGGGCCTGAACTCGTAAAACTCATGTGTACAACTACTCCATAGCTAGGATCTTGCCTCCTCATACCTACCCCCATTCTACTGTCAGTCTTAGATCCACAACACCCGCCGCGATTTTTTTGGCCTCCTGGATTTCCTGGAGGGTGCCCTGGTCTTCAACCCGGGCATCGTGTGTGCTTTGGCAGGCCTTGAAAAGTTCGGACTCTTGATCCGCAATATTGCACTCCAAGGACTCGCACTTCCTCATGGCGTCCTGGAGCTCCTGCTGGACCTCACCAACCCTGGCCTCGTGTTTTTCGCGAGCGGCTTGTTCCTTTATCGCTCTCTCTTGGGCTTCGGCCATCGCCTTCCTGAGGGTCTCCACCTCGGTCGCCGCTCCGACAAAATATCATGGCACTATGGTCAACACAAATCATTCATCCTTTCTGAATCTACACAAGGTCATTGCATACCTTGATGGTCCTCCAGCTGTTTTTTCACGCGGCCGAGCTCTTCCTCGGTCCACTCCAGACTATGCTTCAGTCCAGAGACCTCAGCAACATGAGAGGTCGTAGCCAGCAAAGACGCCTGCTAATTCACATAGACACATATTGTTAGTCTCCTGCGAAAATTAGTTGATCCTATGTCCGGCTTTTCTTTTCGAACACCGGACAGTGTCTCAGGGGCTACTGTCTATACTATGACATTCCTTTTGCATAAATTGCATTTTCATACCTCAAAGCCTGTTAGAAGGCTTGTGCATGCTTTGGTCAGTCCACTCTTTGCGGATTGAATCCTCTCAACCACCGTACCCATGAGGGTACGGTGTTCCTCAACAATGGAAGCACTTCGCAGCGCTTCCAGTGGAGTATCCAGTGCCTCTGGATGGACAGAGGTCACCGGTGGAATCGGTGCACCTCCTTCTTTCGAAGGAGGCTGCTTGCTGGATTCCGGAGTCGTATAGGTATCTGGAATTGTATTCGGCTGGGGGCCGGATTCGATATGGCCCCCATCGCCAGTCTCCATGGGGATTTGCTCCCCATGTGTCCGGCGGCCAAGGGTTCACCCTTTGGCTCCAACCTGACGGCCTCCTGTGTCTCTCCCTGGCCTGGGGAGATTCTTTGGGATAGCACCTCGGTATCATCCATGGCCTTGGGACAAGAGGCCACCGAAAGGGACCCGCTGTCCATCACCTTTGGATCCAGCGAATTCCCTGAAGATGAGGATTGCTGGAGGTCGGAACAAGCCGGACTGCAGTGCATAATTCAACATGTTAAAACCATCAAATAAAGGAGCTGGATATATGTGTGCGTCTTTGAGTACTTACGATTCGGCCAGGGGCTTATCCCTAGGGCGCCACTCAGAGCTGCTATCGATGTCCCACGCAGAGTTGTCCGCGGGGGAAACCGTCCCCTTCTTGGACGCCTCTGCCTCCAGATGCGCGGAGGCCACCCTTTTCTTCCTCCCCACTCCGGGGAGAGTTGCTTTCCTCCTCCTCCTTGATGTGGGAGGAGTGGGTCTCGGCGTCTTCGGACGTCACGTCGGAAGTGCCCTTACAGCGGAGACCACTCCTGGTCTCCTTGGCCTTCTTCTTGGCCTTCTTCTCTGGCGCTTGGTAGGGCGCCAGAACCAGCATCTTCATCAGAAGAGGGATTGCTGGGTTTTCGGGCAGCAGAGCCGGACACTGGATCCGCTCCGCCTTCTTTGTCCAGCCTTGAAAAAATAAATGGGGAAGCTTAGGCGTCTTCCTTGAGTATGCAAGTAAAGGATACACCTTGAAATACAAAAAACTTATCGTACCGGCGGGATGGGCCAGGTCGTGCCCACAGTCCTCGGTCGTCGCTGGCCACGTCTCGTTGGCCTTAAAGAGCACCTTCCAGATGTTTCGTTGCAAGGTCTGGTGCTCTTCTGGATCTAACTCCCCCAAATGGCAAGCCCGGCTTTGGCACGGAAGGATCCGGTGAACAAGCATCACGTGGATCACATTGACAAGCTTGATGTTCTTGTCTACCATGCTCCTGATGCATGTCTGAAGTGTTGTCAGCTCATCCGATGAAGACCAGTCCAGGCCCTTCCCTAGCCAGGAGGTGAGCCGCATCGGGGCTCCAGACTGGAATTCAGGAGCCGCGGCCCAGGTGGCGTCATGAGGCTCTGTGAAGTAGAACCACTTTTGTTGCCACCCTTTAATGGTCTCCATGAAGGTACCTTTGGTCCATGAGACGTTGGGCATCTTGCTCACCATGGCGCCTCCGCACTCTGCGTGTTGACCGCCCACCACCTTCGGCTTCACATTGAAGACATTTAACCACAATCCGAAGTGGGTGGGATGTGAAGGAAGGCCTCACACACGACAATAAATATCAAGATGTTGAGGAAGGAGTTGGGGGCTAGATCGTGGAAATCCAGCCCGTAGTAGAACATGAGTCCGCAGACGAATGGGTGTAGAGGGAATCCCAATCCGTGGACGAAGTGGGACATGGCTGGAGTGCTTTTTTGAGGTGGAAAGATGGAACCTTGGGTGCTGGAGCTCGAGAATGGATGGGCAGAGAGGAAGATGGCGTGGGTGAAAATTTGAAATCTTTATCCCTTTATAAAGGCTGCGAATATCAAGCGCCTTCCCACTCGCCTATTCCCCAAGGGCCATGCAGATGGCGCGGTTGGATTACCCACGCCCGTATTGATGAGAATCCCACAATAAGGGGACACAATCTCTGCTTCGACAAGATGTGCCAATAAAACCGCATCTTGAAACATGGGGCGGTAGGATAAAAAATGGTTTGAAATAATGACCGGGCAGTGACGTGATGTCACACTACAAAAGTTGTCAGTGGATTGGACTTGTAAAACATTATACTCTCTCTCTGTGTGTGTGTGTGTGTGTGTGTGTGTGTGTGTGGTACTCGTTTTGCAGAGCCGGACACGTTTTCTGTGTTCGAATGCTGTTTTGGAGTATTCGGAGGAGGAACCCGCCTTGCAATGCCGAAGACAATCTGTGCGCCGGACACATCGTCATTGAAGCCTGGTTCGGGGGCTACTGAGGGAGTCCTAGATTAAGGGGTCCTCGGACGTCCGGACTATGTAACTGGGCCGAACTAATGGGCTATGAAGATACAAGACAGAAGACTTCCTCCCATGTCCGGATGGGACTCTCCTTTGCGTGCATGGAAAGCTTTGCATTCGGATATGTAGATTCCTTCCTTTGTAAACCGACTCTATACAAACCCTTGGCCCCTCCGGTGTCTATATAAACCGGAGGGCTTAGTCCGTAGGGGCAATCACAATCATACAGGCTAGACATCTACGGTTTAGCCAATATGATCTCGTGGTAGATCAACTCTTGTAATCCTCAAACTCATCAAGATCAATCAAGCAGGACGTAGGGTATTACCTCCATCAAGAGGGCCCGAACCTGGGTAAAACATCGTGTCCGCTGCCTCCTATCACCATCGACCTTAGACGCACAGTTCGGGCCCCCCTACCCAAGATCCGCTGGTTTTGACATCGACACTTAGCGCATAGCAGTTTAACAACTTGGATAGGTAATCAAACTAGCACAATAGTTAACAAGCTAGATAGGATATCAAATTAGCAAAGCAATTTAACGAGTTAGATGGGTACTCAATCAACTTAACATAAAAGTGTTAGTGTTCACTCATTAAGGAGTGTCTTGATCTTGCGAAGCTTCTGCCTATTCGCATACCCAGCTTTGAGTAGATCAACGATCATACTTTTCAGCTCTTTCCTTTCCTCCTTTAGTTGATCCCACTCCTCCTTCAGCTCATCCATATCATCCTTCAAATGACCCCTCTCCTCCTACAGCTCGTCAATCACGTCCTTCAGCTTTGTGATGATATAGTTTCTTGAGAGTCTAGAAATTGCTTGTTGAGCTTGTCCATATCACAATCCTCTTCTTGAGCTTGCCCAGACCTCCTCCCGGTTAGAGTCCCTACATAGCCCTAAATTAGCATATTTTTTAGGAACACATCGAATTTCATCCTTACATTATCTATGGACTACATTGCATCGAAACTATAGCAAAATAGTCTGAGTAGATGAATCACATATTACATTCATATGCTAGTATACTGCTAAGTATGAGTACTAGTTACATCAAGAGATTAGAAGCAGCGTGCAAGACTTGTGAGCGGCTAGCCGAACGTTCCCCTAAGCATGAGGATCTGCTGGGGCCCTGACTCGAGGATGGCGCACCGGATGATGAGTTGGTCGTCTAGGGTGAAGAGGCGCTATCTGATGAGTTGTGATGGCTAGGTATGGACGGAGGTGTGGAGCGATGCATGTAGTTGTGGGCCAATCGCTAGGCTTGTACATGTACATGTATACGACATGTGTACGTGGGATCTTCTTCTTTTTCGCTAGCGCTGATCATCCCTCACACTCTAGTCCCTAGGCATGTTTTTTCAGGAAAAAATTCAACTTCGTAGTTATGATCAAACTCCAACGAACTTAATAACACATAGTTAATTTCGTCGAAAAGTTCATCCACTAGGAAGAAACGAGTCGGCTCACTGTCAATGACAAACCACCTCCTGAAAATAAAATCGACGCAAAACCTGCACGTAACTGGCAGCGCATCCAAACATGCAACACATGGCAAGGCTAGCAAAGCCAAGATGGACTAGCTCAACTATAGCCCAGCTGAACAATGCAACCAAATGTCCCCTAATCTTCCGGTTGTGGTACTCCATGAAAAGGTCAAGGGTCAAGTTGTAATTTCTCTCTTTTTGAGTCCTTGTATGAGCATGCGCTCTCCGTCCAGAGAGGACACATCCCCTGTTCAAAAAATGGTCTGATTAATTCCATCCCTAGTAAAAAACAAAAAAACATGTCTCGTCTATCTATTTGTCACAAAATTTGATTGAAGCCCAACTACTTTTCCTTGGAGTGCCAAACAGATACTCCATTTTTTTATAATGATGAAGCAGGTAGGCATAAACTTGTGCATTATTTTTTCCGTTGGCACATACTACATTTCATCAGTTGGCATATTTTTTAGAAAAGGAGGATATACCCCCGGTCTCTACATCCGGGCGATGCATGCAACTATTTTAACAATTATTCACAAAGACCTTACAAAGTAATACATCAGTAAGCTTGAAGCCATCATCTTGGCAACACATGTCTCTACTCATATCCCCTTGATGAAGGGGTGTCGAATGTCTGAGCCCAATAGCAAACATACATCACACCAAGGCCTAACATCTAAAGCTGGATGCTCCAGCCAAAGCCACAATGTTGGGACTGGGTCGCACACCGGTCTGACGCACTCTTAGAGGCTGCCGCCGCCGTCTTCCACCGATCCATCTCCGGTGCAGGTACTTGATACGTTTCCAACGTATCTATAATTTTTTATTGTTCCATGCTACTATATTATCTATTTTGGATGTTTTATATGCATTAATATGCTATTTTATATTATTTCCGGGACTAACTAATTAACCTAGAGCCCAGTGCCAGTTTCTGTTTTTTCCTTATTTTTGAGTTTCGCGGAAAAGGAATATCAAACGGAGTCCAAACGGAATAAAACTTTACGATGATTTTTCTTGGGCCAGAAGACACCTACGAGACCTAGAGAGGAAGTTAGAAGACCCACGAGGTGATGACAAGCCATAGGGGCGCCCCCGTGCGCCCATGGCTTGTGGGGCCCTCAGAAGTCCACCGACCTCCCTCTCAGCTCTGTAAATCCTCAAATATTCCATTATCAATAGAAGCATCCACGAAAATACTTTTCCGCCGCCGCAACCTTATGTTCCCATGAGATCCCATCTTGGGGCCTTTTCTGGCGATCTGCCGGAGGGGGATTCGATCATGGAGGGAATCTACATCAACCCTATTGCCCTTCCGATGAAGCGTGAGTAGTTTACCTCAGACCTACGGGTCCATAGCTAGTAGCCAGATGGCTTCTTCTCTCTCTATGTTCTTCAATACCATGTTCTCCTCGATGTTCTTGGAGTTCTATCCGATGAAATCTTATTTTGTGGTGTGTTTGTCGAGATCCGATGAATTGTGGATTTATGATCAGATTATCTATGAATATTAGTTGAGTCTCCTCTGAATTATTATATGCATGATTTGATATCTTTGTATTTCTCTTCGAATTATCGGTTTGGTTTTGCCAGCTAGATTGGTATTTCTTGCAATGGGAGAGGTGCTTAGTTTTGGGTTCAATCTTGCGTGATTTCACCCAGTGTCAAAGTAGGGGTAGTGAGACACGTATTGTATTGTTTCCATCAAGGATGAAAAGATGGGGTTTTCATCATATTGCTTGAGTTTATCGCTCTACATCATGTCATCTTACTTAAGGTGTTACTCCATTCTTTATGAACTTAATACTCTAGATGCATGCTGGATAGCGGTCAATGTGTGGAGTAATAGTAGTAGATACAGGCAGGAGTAGGTCTACTTGACACGGGCGTGATGCCTATATGCATAATCATTGCCTTGGATATCGTCATAACTTTGCACTTTTCTATCAATTGCTTGACAGTAATTTGTTCACCCACCATATTATTTTCCTTCAAGAGAGAAGCCTCTAGTGAAACCTATGGCCCACGGGTCTATTTTCCATCATATATTTTCAGATCTAGCTATAAACCAAAAAACCCAAAAATACCTTGCTGCAATTTATTTACTTTTATTTAGTTTTACGTTTTAGCAATCTTCTATACCTATCTCTATCAGATCTCACCTTCACAATTGATCGTGAAGGGATTGGCAACCCGTTTATCGCGTTGGGTGCAAGTGTTTGATTGTTTGTGCAGGTGCATAGATTAGAGACTTGCTTGTACCTCCTACTGGATTGATACCTTGGTTCTCTAACTAAGGGAAATCCTTGTCTCTACTTTGCTGCATCACCCTTTCCTCTTCAAGGAAAAAACCAACGCAAGCTTAAGAAGTAGTAGGAAGAATTAATGGCGCCGTTGCCGGAGAGATATACATCAAGCCTACCAAGTACCTGATACGTCTCCAACATATCTATAATTTTTGATTGTTCCATGCTATATTATATTCTGTTTTGGACATTATTGGGCTTTATTATACACTTTTATATTATTTTGGGACTAACCTATTAACCGTAGGCCCAGCCGAGAATTGCTGTTTTTGCCTATTTTAGGGTTTCACAGAAAAAGAATATCAAACGGAGTCCAAACGGAATGAACCCTTCAGGAACATGATTTTCGGAATGAACATGAACTAGAGGACTTGGAACCTACGTCAAGACATCAACCAGGAGGCCACGAGGTAGGGGGCGCGCCTACCCCCTGGGCGCGCCCTCCACCCTCGTGCCCCCCCTGTTGCTCCACCGACGTACTCCTTCCTCCTATATATACCTACGTACCCCCAAACTACCAGATACGGAGCCAAAACCCTAATTCCACCGCCCTAACTTTCCGTATCCACGAGATCCCATCTTGGGGCCTTTTCCGGAGCTCTGCCGGAGGGGGCATCGATCACGAAGGGCTTCTACATCAACACCATAGCCTCTCCGATGAAGTGTGAGTAGTTTACTTTAGACCTTCGGGTCCATAATTACTAGCTAGATGGCTTCTTCTCTCTTTTTGGATCTCAATACAAAGTTCTCCCCCTCTCTTGTGGAGATCTATTCGATGTAATCTTCTTTTGCGGTGTGTTTGTTGAGACCGATGAGTTGTGGGTTTATGATCAAGTTTATCTATGAACAATATTTGAATCTTCTCTGAATTCTTTTATGTATGATTGGTTATCTTTGCAAGTCTCTTCAAATCAAGTCTCTTCAAATTATCAGTTTGGTTTGGCCTACTAGATTGATCTTTCTTGCAATGGGAGAAGTGCTTAGCTTTGGGTTCAATCTTGCGGTGTCCTGTCCCAGTGACAGTAGGGGCAGCCAGGCACGTATTGTATTGTTGCCATCGAGGATAGCAAGATGGGGTTTATATCATATTGCATGAGTTTATCGCTCTACATCATGTCATCTTTCTTAAAGTGTTACTCTGTTCTCTTGAACTTAATACTCTAGATGCATGCTGGATAGCGGTCGATGTGTGGAGTAATAGTAGTAGATGCAGGCAGGAGTCGGTCTACTTGTCTCAGACGTGATGCATATATACATAATCATACCTAGATATTCTCATAACTATGCTCAATTCTATCAATTGCTCAACAGTAATTTGTTTACCCACCGTGAATACTTATGCTCTTGAGAGAAGCCACTAGTGAAACCTATGGCCCCCGGGTCTATTTTCCATCATATTAATCTTCCAAGACTTAGTTATTTTTATTTCCTTTTATTTTACTTTGCATCTTTATCATAAAAATACCAAAAATATTATCTTATCATATCTATCAGATCTCACTCTCGTAAGTGACCATGTAGGGATTGACAACCCCTTATCGCGTTGGTTGCGAGGATTTATTTGTTTGTGTAGGTGCGAGGGATTCGTGCGTGGCCTCCTACTAGATTGATACCTTGGTTCTCAAAAACTGAGGGAAATACTTACGCTACTTTGCTGCATTGCCATTTCCTCTTCAAGGGAAAACCAACGCAAGTGCTCAAGAGGTAGCAAGAAGGATTTCTGGCGCCGTTGCCTGGGAGGTCTACGCAAAAGTCAACACACCAAGTACCCATCACAAACCCTTATCTCCCACATTAAATTATTTGTCATTTGCCTCTCATTTTCTTCTCCCGCAGTTCACCCTTGTTGTTTTATTCGCCCCCTCTTTTCCGTTCGCCTCTTTTTCACTTGCTTGTCGTTATGGCTAGTCCCCTATCTGTTCCTTTGTCCCCTAACCCTGAGTATGAAGTTCTTCACTTTAAAAAAAGACAAGGAGAAAATTTAAAAGATGCTTGGTATAGGATGATGGAATCTTATCGTAATTGCACCTTAGAGGTGAGTTTTAGAATTTTGCTTCGCATTTTTTACGTTGGACTAGATATGTCCCATAGACAACTCTTGGATTGTGTTGCCAAAGGAAATTTTATTGAAATTGATCCCAGTGTTGCGCATGAAATCATAGAGGGGGTAGTGGTAACACTACCTCAACAAAAGGGGCCACAAAATACCCAGGAAGAGACGCAAGTTTTTGAAAAAAATTGCGAAGTAACTAAGATTGTACAAAAGTCTCTTTAACCTCTTAAAAGTGTTAGCGGAAATATTCACCGCATGAATATGTTGATTACCCTTTGCAACAAGCGGTTGGATTATTTAGATCTAAAATTTTCCGAATATGAAGGGAAACGTAAAGAACCTCCCGGATTCAAGCTTGATTCCGCTAAAAAATTGAAAGACAAAGATGGCAATACCTAGATCTATCCTTGCTATTTATGCCTAGCTAGGGGCGTTAAACGATAGCGTTTGTTGGGAGGCAACACAATTTTATTTTTATTCCTTGCTTTTTACTCCTTCTTAATAATAATTAATTTATCTAGCCTATGTTTTGGTTGTGTTTTTTGTGTTTAATTAGTGTTTGTGCCAAGAAGAACCGTTGAGAAGACTTGGGAAAGTCTTTTTAATCCTGCTGTAAAAAACAGAAACTTTAGCGCTCACGAGAATTGCTGCCATTTTTATTTGGAAAGTGCTATTTAGTTAATTATTTTTGAAAATGATTAATAGATAAATTCCTCACGTCCAGCAATTTATTTTAGAATTTTTGGGGTTCCATATCTTGCGTTAGCTACAGATTACTACCGACTGTTCTGTTTTTGACAGATTCTGTTTTTCGTGTGTTGTTTGGTTATTTTAATGAATCTATGGCTAGTAAAATAGTTTATAAACCATAGAGAAGTTGGAATACAGTAGGTTTAACACCAATATAAATAAATAATGAGTTCATTACAGTACCTTGAAGTGGTGTTTTGTTTTCTTTCGCTAACGGAGCTCACGAGATTTTCTTCTTTAAGTTTTGTGTTGTGATGTTTTCAAGTTTTGGGTGAAAGATTTGATGGATTATGGAACAAGGAGTGGCAAGAGCCTAAGCTTGGGGATGCCCATGGCACCCCAAGATAATCTAAGGACACCTAAAAGCCAAATCTTGGGGATGCCCCGGAAGGGATCCTCTCTTTCGTCTACTTCCATCGGTAACTTTACTTGGAGCTATATTTTTATTCACCACATGATATGTGTTTTGCTTGGAGCGTCTTGTATGATTTGAGTATTTTCTTTATAGTTTACCACAATCATCCTTGCTGTACACACCTTTTGAGAGAGACACACATGATTCGGAAATTATTAGAATACTCTATGTGCTTCACTTATATCTTTTGAGTTATATAGTTTTTTGCTCTAGTACTTCACTTATATCTTTTAGAGCTGAAGGAAATATGCCCTAGAGGCAATAATAAAGTTATTATTTATTTCCTTATATCATGATAAATTTTTATTATTCATGCTAGAATTGTATTAACCGGAAACTTAATACTTGTGTGAATACATAGACAAACAAAGTGTCACTAGTATGCCTCTACTTGACTAGCTCGTTAATCAAAGATGGTTATGTTTCCTAACCATAGACATGAGTTGTCATTTGATTAACAGGATCACATCATTAGGAGAATGATGTGATTGACATGACCCATTCCATTAGCTTAGCACCCAATCGTTTAGTATGTTGCTATTGCTTTCTTCATGACTTATACATGTTCCTATGACTATGAGATTATGCAACTCCCATTTACCGGAGGAACACTTTGTGTGCTACCAAACATCACAATGTAACTGGGTGATTATAAAGGTGCTCCACAGGTGTCTCCAAAGGTACATGTTGGGTTGGCGTATTTCGAGATTAGGATTTGTCGCTCCGATTGTCGGAGAGGTATCTCTGGGCCCTCTCGGTAATGCACATCACTTAAGCCTTACAAGAAATGCAACTAATAAGTTAGTTGCAAGATGATATATTACGGAACGAGTAAAGAGACTTGCCGGTAACGAGATTGAACTAGGTATTGAGATACCGATGATCGAATCTCGGGCAAGTAACATACCGATGACAAAGGGAACAATGTATGTTGTTATGTGGTCTGACCGATAAAGATCTTCGTAGAACATGTAGGAGCCTATATGAGCATCCAGGTTCCGCTATTGGTTATTGACCGAAGACGTGTCTCGGTCATGTCTACATTGTTCTCGAACCCGTAGGGTCCGCACGCTTAACATTACGATGACAGTTTCATTATGAGTTTATATATTTTGATGTACCGAAGGTTGTTCGGAGTCCCGGATGTGATCACGGACTTGACGAGGAGTCTCGAAATGGTCGAGACATAAAGATTGATATATTGGACGACTATATTTGGACACCGGAAAGGTTCCGGGTGAGATTGGGACAATGTCGGATCACTGGGAGGTTATCGGAACCCCCCGGGAGGTATATGGGCCTTATTGGGCCTTAGTGGAAAGGAGGG
>NC_041380.1:452715067-452750657 GCF_002162155.2 Triticum dicoccoides
AATTGGGAGGGGGGCCGGCCCCCTTTTCCTTACTCCCTCCTTCCTCTTCCTTCCCTCTCCTACTCCTAATAGGAAAAAGGGGAGTCCTACTCCCGGTGGGAGTTGGACTCCCCCCTTGGGCGCGCCACCCTCCTTGGCCGGCCCCCTCCTCCACTCCTTTATATACGGGGGCAAGGGGGCACCCCAGATACACAACAATTGATCATTGATCTCTTAGTTGTGTGCGGTGCCACCCTCCACCATAATCCTCGATCATATTGTAGCGGTGCTTAGGCGAAGCCCTGCGATGGTAGAACATCAAGATCGTCACCACGCCGTCGTGCTGACGGAAGTCAACCCCGACACTTTGCTGGATCGGAGTCCAGGGATCGTCATCGAGCTGAACGTGTGCAAAAACTCAGAGGTGTGGTAGTTTCGGTGCTTGATCGGTCGGGCCGTGAAGACGTACGACTACATCAACCGCGTTGTTATAACGCTTCCGCTTCCAGTCTACGAGGGTACGTAGACAACACTCTCCCCTCTCGTTAATGTGCATTACCATGATCTTGCGTGTGCGTAGGAATTTTTTTGAAATTACTGCGTTCCCCAACAGTGGCATCCGACCATAGGTTTTATGTGTTGATGTTATATGCACGAGTAGAACACAAGTGAGTTGTGGGTGATATAAGTCATACTGCTTACCAGCATGTCATACTTTTGTTTGGCGGTATTGTTGGATGAAGCGGCCCGGACCGACATTACGCATACGCTTACACGAGACTGGTTCTACCGACGTGCTTTGCACACAGGTGGCTGGCGGGTGTCAGTTTCTCCAACTTTAGTTGAACCGAGTGTGGCTATGCCCGGTCCTTGCGAAGGTTAAAACAACACCAACTTGACAAACTATCATTGTGGTTTTTGATGCGTAGGTAAGATTGGTTCTTGCTAAGCCCGTAGCAGCCACATAAAACTTGCAACAAACAAAGTAGAGGACGTCTAACTTGTTTTTGCAGGGCATGTTGTGATGTGATATGGTCAAGGCATAATGCTAAATTTTATTGTATGAGATGATCATGTTTTGTAACCAAGTTATCGGCAACTGGCAGGAGCCATATGGTTGTCGCTTTATTGTATGCAATGCAATCGCCCTGTAATGCTTTACTTTATCACTAAGCGGTAGCGATAGTCGTAGACGCATAAGATTGGCGAGACGACAACGATGCTACGATGGAGATCAAGGTGTCGCGCTGGTGACGATGGTTATCATGACGATGCTTCGGAGATGGAGATCACAAGCACAAGATGATGATGGCCATATCATATCACTTATATTGATTGCATGTGATGTTTATCTTTTATGCATCTTATCTTGCTTTGATTGACGGTAGCATTATAAGATGATCTCTCACTAAATTTCAAGATAAAAGTGTTCTCCCTGAGTATGCACCGTTGCCAAAGTTCGTCGTGCCCAGACACCACGTGATGATCAGGTGTGATAAGCTCTACGTCCATCTATAATGGGTGCAAGCCAGTTTTGCACACGCAGAATACTCAGGTTAAACTTGACGAGCCTAGCATATGCAGATATGGCCTCGGAACACTGAGACCGAAAGGTCGAGCGTGAATCATATAGTAGATATGATCAACATAGTGATGTTCACCATTGAAAACTACTCCATTTCACGTGATGATCGGTTATGGTTTAGTTGATTTGGATCACGTGATCACTTAGAAGATTAGAGGGATGCCTTTCTAAGTGGGAGTTCTTAAGTAATATGATTAATTGAACTTAAATTTATCATGAACTTAGTACCTGATAGTATCTTGCTTGTTTATGTTTGATTGTAGATAGATGGCCCGTGTTGTTGTTCCATTGAATTCTAATGCGTTCCTTGAGAAAGCAAAGTTGAAAGATGATGGTAGCAATTATACGGACTCGGTCCGTAACTTGAGGATTATGCTCATTGTTGCACAGAAGAATTACGTCCTGGAAGCACCGCTGGGTGTCAGGCCTGCTGCTGATGCAACTGACGATGTTAAGAACGTCTGGCAGAGCAAAGCTGATGACTACTCGATAGTTCAATGTGCCATGCTTTACGGCTTAGAACGGGTCTTCAACGACGTTTTGACGTCATGGAGCATATGAGATGTTCCAGGAGTTGAAGCTAAATATTTCAAGCAAATGCCCGGATTGAGAGATATGAAGTCTCCAATAAGTTCTATAGCTACAAGATGGAGGAGAACAGTTCTGTCAGTGAGCATATACTCAAAATGTCTGGGTATAATAATCACTTGATTCAACTGGGAGTTAATCTTCTGGATGATTGCGTCATTGACAGAATTCTCCAATCACTTCCACCTAGCTACAAGAGCTTCGTGATGAACTATAATATGCAAGGGATGGATAAGATAATTCCCGAGCTCTTCGCAATGCTAAAAGCCGCGGAGGTAGAAATCAAGAAGGAGCATCAAGTGTTGATGGTCAACAAGACCACTAGTTTCAAGAAAAAGGGCAAGGGGAAGAAGAAGGGGAAATTCAAGAAGAACAACAAGCAAGTTGCTGCTCAGGAGAAGAAACCCAAGTCTGGACCTAAGCCTGAAACTGAGTGCTTCTACTGCAAGTAGACTGGTCACTGGAAGCGGAACTGCCCCAAGTATTTGGCGGATAAGAAGGACGGCAAGGTGAACAAAGGTATATGTGATATACATGTTATTGATGTGTACCTTACTAGAGCTCGCAGTAGCACCTGGGTATTTGATACTGGTTCTGTTGCTAATATCTGCAACTCGAAACAGGGACTACGGATTAAGCGAACACTGGCGAAGGACGAGGTGATGATGCGCGTGGGAAATGGTTCCAAAGTCGATGTGATCACGGTCGGCACGCTACCTCTACATCTACCATCGGGATTAGTATTAGACCTAAATAATTGTTATTTGGTGCCAGCGTTAAACACGAACATTATATCTGGATCTTGTTTGATGCGAGATGGTTATTCATTTAAATCAGAGAATAATGGGTGTTCTATTTATATGAGTAATATCTTTTATGGTCATGCACCCTTGAAGAGTGGTCTATTTTTGATGAAACTCGATAGTAGTGATACACATATTCATAATGTTGAAGCCATTAGATGCATAGTTGATAATGATAGTGCAACTTATTTGTGGCACTGCCGTTTAGGTCATATCGGTGTAAAGCGCATGAAGAAACTCCATACTGATGGACTTTTGGAACCACTTGATTATGAATCACTTGGTACTTGCGAACCGTGCCTCATGGGCAAGATGACTAAAACGCCATTCTCTAGTACTATGGAGAGAGTAACAGATTTGTTGGAAATCATACATACAGATGTATGTGGTCTAATGAATGTTGAAGCTCGTGGCGGATATTGTTATTTTCTCACCTTCACAGATGATTTAAGCAGATATGGGTATATCTACTTAATGAAGCATAAGTCTGAAACATTTGAAAAGTTCAAAGAATTTCGTAGTGAAGTTGAAAATCATCGTAACAAGAAAAAAAGTTTCTACGATCTGATCATGGAGGAGAATATTTGAGTTACGAGTTTGGTTTACATTTGAAACAATGCGGAATAGTTTCGCAACTCACGCCACCCGGAACACCACAGCGTAATGGTGTGTCCGAACGTCGTAATCGTACTTTACTTGATATGGTGCGATCTATGATGTCTCTTACAGATTTACCGCTATAGTTTTGGGGTTATGCTTTAGAGATGGCCGCATTCACGTTAAATAGGGCACCATCAAAATCTGTTGAGATGACGCCTTATGAACTATGGTTTGGCAAGAAACCAAAGTTGTCGTTTCTAAAAGTTTGGGGCTGCGATGCTTATGTGAAAAAGCTTCAACCTGATAAGCTCGAACCCAAATCGGAGAAATATGTCTTCATAGGATACCCGAAGGAGACTGTTGGGTACACCTTCTATCACAGATCCGAAGGCAAGACATTTGTTGCTAAGAATGGATCCTTTCTAGACAAGGAGTTTCTCTCGAAAGAAGTGAGTGGGAGGAAAGTAGAACTTGATGAGGTAACTGTACCTGCTCCCTTATTCGAAAGTAGTACATCACAGAAACCGGTTTCTGTGACACCTACACCAATTAGTGAGGAAGCTAATGATGATGATCATGAAACTTCAGAACAAGTTACTACTGAACCTCGTAGATCAACCAGAGTAAGATCCGCACCAGAGTGGTACGGTAATCCTGTTCTGGAAGTCATGCTACTAGATCATGATGAACCTATGAACTATGAAGAAGCAACGGTGAGCCCAGATTCCACAAAATGGCTTGAAGCCATGAAATCTGAGATGGGATCTGTTGGGGATATTACTACTAGGCGTAAACAGGCCAGGACAGGCTGGGTTAACTTCATCAGTAGTTGAGTATGATAAAAGCCCATGAGGGCAGATGAGGGCTAAAGGCCCATAATCGGTTTAAGGCCTATAGCTATAAACCAGCGTCGATATGTAACTTGTGTTATAAGTTAGGAATAGTGGAGACCAAACCAGACGCATCTATGAGCCGGTATGGGGACTCTGTAAACCGACGGGCGTCACCCATGTATATAAGGGGACGACCCGGCGGTGGTTCAGAGACAGACAACAACTCGAGACATAGGCGAAGATTATTTGCTCCCTAGTCATCGAAACACCCATCAATTCCATCACAACTAGACGTAGGCTTTTACCTTCATTGAAGGGGCCGAACTAGTATAAACTCTCTTGCGTCCTTGTGTCCGCTTTAACCCCTTCAAGCTAACCCGTGGCGATGGCTCCACGACTAAGTCCTTTCTCTAGGACATCTGCCGTGATAAAACCACGACAGTTGGCGCCCACCGTGGGGCTATCGCACGATGGTTTCCGGTTCTTGGAGGGCCGCTTTAAAGGACTCGAGGGCTACGCTGTAGGCCGGATGACTAAGAGTCGTCACGGCAAACTCTACATCGACGACGCAGGCTGGGGCCGCGAGGCCGGCTCAATTGAGTACGGGTACCGGGTCCCCTTTGGTAGCATTCATGTTTTCATTGGCAAGATCGGTGAACCGGGCCCTGAGCCGGACATCTGCACCAACCTCGTCGAGACGGCTCAGTGTGCGCGATCCGCCCGGGTTAAACCGGCCATGAAGCGTGCCTTCGTGGGAATGATCCATGGAGGGAGTTATGAGGATGGATCGAAGCTTCACGGGGCGACTTCCGTTTGTTCCGGTGATGAATCTTCGACCGGAGAAACCGAATCTCTTTATCAGCTACAAGATGGCCGGATTGAGAGCTGTTCCGATGGCGACAGTATTCCAGACCCCTATGATCTGCCTAACCGGGTTGGAATATTCATGACAGGAATACAAGCAGCGCTTCACTCTTCGACAGCCACGACAACAATCTCCGGTTCAGCAGCGGCAACGGTTGCCGGGGCGGGAGGCCCTGTGCGCCCACCGGCTCAGGTTCTATCAGAACTATTTGATGCGTTGGCTGTGCTTATGGCAGAAGTTAATCCGCCAGATCAGGACGCTCACAACACAGAGATTGCAAAGGTAAAGGAACAAATCACCCAGGCCAAAACGGATCTGGTGGCTGAGGACACCAGGATGGCCGCAGAGTGGGCCGCTTTAGATGCACATGCCTACAGGCTTATGTTGGATCAGAGCGCGTCGCATGAAGTCATGAGGAGGAAGCACCGGTCCCGCTTACCTCCGGTTTTCGAGGCTAGAGACCTTCTCAACACTCCAGGACCAAGAGCCAGTAATCCACTGGAGAGGAACCGGGCAGAAGCCCCTGGGACCGGTGCACCGGTTCAGCCCTGTCAGATGGACCCGCCTCGTCAAAACACCGTTATACCTCAGGATGCTTTAACACCTCTGGGTCACTACTCCAACCCAATGGACAATCTTGTTGCCGCTGCTGCACGACTGGAGGCCATTCCAGTTGAAGGTGACTCGCCGCAGGCAGTAGAGACGCGACGGGTCAAGGAACTTCTGAGGACAGCTTTGGCCCAACAGGAGGCGTACTCATACAGCCGCGACCGGATCCACTCGACCCCCCGTCCAAGCCGGAGCTATAGCAGACATATGGATGAACCAGCAGTATCGAGTAATGAACGACGTGGAGCACCCCGTGGTAACAACCCGATGGGTGGTGCTGATGATGCTCAGGAAGTGGTGAACCGGGCCCGAGCGCGTAGGGAGGCCGAGTTAGCCGCACAGCATCAGGCTCGGCAGCTCACGCCGGTTCGTCCAACCATTTCGATCGAACCTGGTGTTACTTCTAGTTCTTTGGGGGTGCCTTGCCTCGTCCCCGCTTTACGCAACGTGCGCCTGCCTAAGGATTTCAAAGGCCCACGCAAGGTACCAAATTATACGGCGGGTCAACCACCAGAGACATGGGTAGAGAGCTATGAGATGGCCATGGAAATGCTTGATGTGGATGACACGGCGTGTGCGAAATACTTCACCATGATGCTTGAAGGAACGGCCCGTACTTGGTTAAAAAGCTTGCCTGCTAATTCTATCAGTTCATGGGCCCAATTACGAGCCCGGTTTATCAACAATTTCAAGGATACCTGTAAACAACCTATGTCGATAGTGGACTTAGTTGCATGCGTCCAGGAGGAAGGAGAGTCAACGACTCATTGGGTACGCCGGGTTTCACAAGTGTTGCACTCCTCAAACCGCATCAACGCTGACACCGCAGTACTAACCCTAGAAGGCAACTGCCGGTTTGGGCCCCTGAAGTTGAAATTGGGACGGATGAAGTGTCATTGCACCGACATGGGGACCCTCATGGCCGCTTTGGTAAAATATGCTGATTCTGATAATACCAAGGATCCCGAATCTAATGATGACAAGACAGGGAAGGGGAAGAAGAACAGCAGCTCCAAAGGTCAGCAGCATCACTGGGTAGGCAATGGCGGAGGAGGCAAGCGTAAAGCGGATGGCAACATGGATTTTTTGGCTAATACCAACGTACAGGACAATGGCCAACGGCGCAAGGGTAGGCCGAAAAATCGTAGTGGAGCGCCCAACCCCAACCCAAACCGCCTGAACTATCTGCTAAGCCAGCCCTGTCCAAGACATGGGACGAAGGAGGAGCCAGCAAAACACCTTTGGAAGGATTGCTTTATTATGCAGGAGTTCAAGAATTCTAATAATTTCCAGTATGATCACGGATCTGGCGGTGGCTCAGGGTCCGGGACGGGTTACGGTGGAGGAAGTTCCGGTTCAGGATTTAATGGTAATCCGGGCGGACATAATGGTCAAAATAGTCAGAACAACCAGGGTGGTTACAACCAACAGCAGCAACAGTCAGGTTACCAAAGCAACCCAAAGCAGTTGAGTAATGGGCAGTACCATGTCTTTACCACTAGCCTGGACAAGCGAGACCGGAAGGTTCAAAGGCGGGCAGTCAACTCTATTGAACCGGCCACACCCCGTTATCTATGTTGGTCTGAACATCCAATCATATGGAGCAGAGAGGATCACCCACTCCAGGTTGATAACCCGGTCAGTTGGCTCTGGTGGTGGCGCCTCAGGTGGGAGGTTATAAGTTCACCAAGGTGCTCATGGATGGAGGGAGCAGCATTAACATCCTATACTATGAGACCTTCCGTCGTATGGGACTAATAGATAAGAATCTCAAACCGTCCAATACAGTATTCCACGGTGTAGTGCCTGGCAGATCAGCATATCCCGTTGGTAAGATAGCTCTTGAAGTGGCCTTTGGGGATGATCATGATTCCAGGTCGGAGACATTAACGTTTGAAGTGGTGAAAATCCAAAGTCCATATCATGCCCTGTTTGGGCGTCCGGCATATGCCAAGTTTATGGCTCGGCCCTGTTATGTGTATTTGCAGCTCAAGATGCCGGGTCACAAGGGGACAATAACGGTTCACGGAAGCCGCAAAATCGCTTTGGAATGCGAGGAAGGAGATGCGGCTTATGCAGAGTCGGTCTGTGCCACCGAGGAGTTGAAGTACTATAAAGACAATGTTGATCCGGCGGACATGACTCCGTTGAAGAAGCCAACTACGGAGCATGATCCGGCCCTGAAGTTCAAATCGGCAGCAGAAACTAAGCTTGTTGACTTCGTACCTGGCGATTCGTCCAAGCAGTTCAGCATTAGTGCCAACTTGGATCCGAAATAGGAAAGTGCGCTCATCGAGTTCATCCGTGAGAATCGGGACATTTTTGCATGGAAGCCCTCTGACATGCCCGGTGTACCGAGGCAACTCGCTGAGCACACACTTAATGTGGATCCTAAATACAAACCGGTGAAACAGTTCCTCCGCCGGTTTAATGAAGAAAGAAGCAAGGCGATTGGAGAAGAGGTAGCCAGGCTCTTAGCAGCTGGTTTTATTGTTGAATTTTTTCACCCTGAGTGGCTTGCCAATCCGGTGCTAGTCCTTAAGAAAAACGGCACCTGGCGTATGTGTGTGGATTACACAGATCTTAATAAGGCTTGTCCAGCAGATCCTTTTGCCCTCCCCCGTATTGATCAAATCATTGATGCTACGGCGGGTTGTGAGCGTTTAAGTTTTTTGGATGCATATTCTGGCTATCATCAGATCAAAATGGCAGTTAAGGACCAGGAGAAGACGACATTCATAACTCCCTTTGGAGCCTTCTGCTATGTGTCTATGCCCTTTGGACTCAAAAGTGCCCAGGCAACTTATCAACGGTGTGTACAAAATTGTCTTTACAAGCAGATTGGCCGTAATCTACATGCTTACGTGGATGATATCGTGGTTAAATCCAGGGAGAAGGAGACTCTGGTTGATGATTTGAAGGAAACCTTTGATAACCTAAGGACATACAAGATGATGCTTAATCCGGACAAGTGTGTCTTTGGTGTACCGGCGGGCAAATTATTGGGTTTTCTAGTGTCCAACAGGGGAATTGAGGCTAATCCGGAGAAGATCACAGCCATCACCTCCCTGGCTAAACCGAAGTGTATCAATGATGTTCAACGCTTGGCAGGCCGGATTGCCACGTTAAGCCGGTTTATCAGCTGCCTTGGTGAGAAGGCGATCCCTTTGTATCAGATGTTGAAGAAGACGGATCAGTTCGTCTGGAATTCTGCTGCTGATGAAGCATTTGAGGACTTAAAGCGGCAATTGGCCAATCCGCCTGTGCTCGCTGCTCCCATTGACAAGGGGCCGTTACTGCTATATGTTGTTGCTAATGCTTGTGCGGTCAGCGTGGCTATTGTGGTGGAACGAAAGGAGGCAGGTAAGGAGCATCCGGTTCAATGTCCGGTCTATTATATCAGCGAGGTACTCATTGAGTCCAAGCAAAGGTATCCGCACTGGCAGAAGCTGGTGTACGGAGTTTTTATGGCAAGCCGGAAGCTTAAGCAATACTTCCAAGGGAACCCAATTATGGTGGTCAGTTCTGCTCCTTTGGGAGATATCATCCAGAACCGGGAAGCAACTGGCCGGATTGCAAAGTGGGCTATAGAGCTGGGGCCGTATGGTTTGAAATATGTGCCTCGGACAGTGATTAAGTCTCAAGCACTTGTTGATTTCATCAATGATTGGACGGAAATGCAAGCACCTGAAGAAAAGCCGGATCATACGTATTGGACCATCCATTTTGACGGATCCAGGCAGTTGGAAGGCTCGGGGGCTGGAGTCGTATTAACTTCCCCATGAGGTGATAAGTTTTGTTATGTTCTCCGTTTAATGTTCCCTTGTACTAACAATGCAGCTGAGTATGAAGCCTTGCTCCATGGTCTTCGGATGGCTAAGGAGATGAATCTAAGTCGAGTTAAGTGCTTCGGTGATTCGGACCTTGTGGCTCAGCAAGTGTCTGGCACTTGGGACTCCAAGGACCCACTCATGGCAGCATATCGTCGTGAGGTGGATATTGTTGTAGGTTATTTCAGAGGCTATCAGGTGGACCGGCGGAAAAATGAAGCGGCGGACACTTTAAGCCGGCTGGGCTCTCAGCGCAAACCGGTCCCACCCAATGTTTTTCTGGATGTGCTGCACAACCCGTCTGTGAAGATCCCTGGTGAAGAGGATTTGGCCATTCTTGATCCGGAGGCTCAATTGGTGGCAGTTCTTCATGTTATTCCGGATTGGACGCTTCCTTACCTGGCGTACAAGAACCAGGGCGAGTTGCCAGAAGATGAGATTCTGGCCCGGCAGATAATCCGGCGATCCAAGTCCATGGCTGTCATCAACGGTGAGTTGCATCATTGCAGTGTATCAGGAGCTTTTCAACGTTGCGTGTCTCCTGAAGAAGGCCGTGAAATTTTGCGTGAGATCCACGAAGGAGATTGTGGTCACCACGCCGGTTCAAAGTCTCTGGTGGCTAAAGCGTTTCGCCATGGTTTCTATTGGTTAACTACTCATGCTGATGCGAAGGATCTGGTCAGACGATGTGATGGTTGCCAAAGGTTTTCAAGACGTGCTCATGTACCGGCTCAAGAATTGAGGATGATTCCAATTACTTGGCCATTTGTGACTTGGGGGCTGGATATGGTTGGGCCTTTCAAAAGGTCCAAAGATAAAAAAAACCACCTCCTGGTGGCGGTGGACAAGTTTACAAAGTGGGTGGAGGCAGAACCTGTTAGCAAGTGTGATGCGGGCACGGCGGTTCAGTTCATCAAAAAGGTGATTTTCTGGTTCGGCTTTCCGCACAGTATTATCACAGATAATGGTACCAATTTTTCCAAAGGTGCTATGAAGGAGTTCTGCGAACGGGAGCACATCCGGCTCGACGTTTCATCAGTGGCACATCCACAGTCCAATGGTCAAGCAGAAAGAGCTAATCAAGAGATCTTGAGAGGCATCAAGCCCCGGCTCATGGTTCCTTTGAAGAGAACGCCGGGTTGTTGGGTAGAAGAATTACCATCTGTGTTATGGAGCATCAATACAACACCCAATAGATCAATAGGATACACACCGTTCTTCATGGTTTATGGAGCGGAGGTGGTTCTCCCTAGCGATATCCATCATGACTCGCCTCGTGTCACGGCTTATGTTGAAGCGGACAATGAGATAGTATGGCAAGATGCTTTGGACCGGTTGGATGAAGAGCGTGACATCGCAGCCGCCCGGTCGGCGATTTACCAGCAGGATCTTCGTCGTTATCACAGTCGCCGAGTCAGAACCAGAGCCTTCCAGGAAGGAGATTTGGTGCTTCGGCTCACCCAAGATCAGACTGATATGCATAAGCTATCCCCACCTTGGGAGGGGCCTTTCGTGGTCAGCAAGAATCTGCACAACGGGTCGTACTATCTGATCGATATTCGAGAGCATAAGGACTCACGTACATCAGAGGAGGAGACTAACAGGCCGTGGAATATAGCTCATCTTCGGCCTTACTATACCTGAGCCATTGGTTATACTTATGTACACACAATGTATATATTATGATTAAGTATAATAAACCGGAACCTCAGCTAAAGCGGGGTATCTGTTCTTTTACATCATGTGAGGTTACACGGAGTTGCTCTAAAGCGGCCTCCGGTTTACCCCTTGAGTTCGCTTTGCTAAAAGCATCGTGTTATATCACTTGGAGGATTGGTCGTGTCTGAACCAATACCATGCCTCTTGATAGGCGAAAGCCACCAGATCACTTGGGGACTTGGTCATGTCTGAACCAGTCATGCCTCTTGATCGGCCTAAGGGCACAGAATCACTTGGGGGCTTGGTCGAACCCGAACCATGACCACGCCATTTGGTCGGCATAAATGCCACAAGAATCACTTGGGGACCTGGCTAACTAGAACCATAGTTACACCTAATGGGAGCTTGGTCGTGTTTGGCCATGGTTACGCCATTTGATCAGCTTGAATAAATCTTTTTTGGCAAACGTTTTTGTCGTTACTTTTGCTTCATACTTTTCTTTGAAGGTTTTTTTTTTATTGTGTTCTTTAAACCGACAAAGTTTTTTAACCAATCAATTGACGGAACACAGTTCACGTCAATCCGGAGACTATTTGTCCGGTTTGATCCTTGTTGTTAACATCCTCTTATGGAGTAACACAGTGTTCATTATAACCCGACACGGTTTACATGGTAACCAGTGTCATATACATATACAGGAGTTGTTATTTCCTCCAACAGTGTGGGTTTGCAAAAACTCCGCTTCAAGGTTGGCCAAGCCAACTTCACACTCAACGGTGGCAGAAAGTATTTTGGAAAGATCATTACCACAGGAAGAACAAGTTATGCACAAAGGCATATCAACATCAAAGGTATCAGCTAGCCTATTACAAGGCAATATGGTGCCCATAATAACATAATTGATTTTCACAAAGGAGAGACAGTTTTAAAATTGGCTTCCGGTTTAAGCTTGGCCACCAACCTGGCCTGATGGTTGTGGGTCATCCTGCGCCGCTTCAGCTTCCGTTTCTCTACCCAGTGGCTGGAAATCCACAGTTGTCCAGTCGATTCCCATCAATGCTTGAAAAACAGCTTCGTCATGAATTAGCGAAGATGGGTCAATATCGGGAGCGTAAGTATGCTTATGGATTGGAGGCATCAGGTTTTCCGATTCATGGATTGGTGCAGCTATTCGCTTGTTCTGGCCGTCATATTGGGCTTGATAATGAGACCAATCTGCTTCCTCAGCCAGTTGACAAGCTAGCGGACGTACCTCCCGGTTTATGGCTCGCAGATCCGCTTCACCAAATTCTGACCCGTCTTCGTTCAAACTGGGATAACCCTGAGCCGCTTCAATAGGATCAAAATCCGGCACCCAGGCTTTTGCCCGGATTAAAGCATTGATTGCACCGGTTCGAGCAGCAGATTTCTTTAGCTCTTCAACCCGGGCAGGAAGCACTAACAGTTTCATCAAAGTATCTTGAATCAAAGTGGGCGCCGGTTTGTTATGAGAGGCGGTACAGATGATCCGCTGGGCACCAGTATACAATTGTTCAACCAAGGTATAGGCGGCTTTCAATTTCTTCCGCACATCTGACCCCAAGTGACCAATGCATGTCCCTGAAATACCATAAAAGGTTAATAAACCGGCAACTCTGTAAGAAGGCAGAACCAATTCAGAAGGCAAGCTGGCTTACTAAAGATAGCAGTGGTCATGGCATGAACGTGCCGCTTTATGCTGGTCAGTTCATCCGTCACTGGTTTCAGTGCAGCCTCGGCATCCTCTGCTCGTTTGATCAAAGAGGATTTTTCAGTGGCCCAATCCGCCTGTTTCTTCTTGAAGTTCTCCTTAAGTTGTTCCATGGCGCTTAAGGCACTGGCCAATTCCTCTTTTGCCTTGGAGGTTTCAGCCTGTTGGGTTTTCAGGTTTTCTTGCAGATCGATGACTTGGCTTTCTTTCGCCTTCAGCTTCGCCTGCAGGCATACAGATATATGTTTCAACAAATCGGTAGAAGGATTCAAGTACCAACCACATAACAAGTTATGCGCTTAGCACTTGGGGGCTAATGCATATTCGATCTTCATCTTTCAATTGTTTACAAAGTCCCAAGCTCAATACAAGTATTCAACTTGGCACTTGGGGGCTAATGGCTATTTGATCATATGTATTCTGATGCGGCAGTTTCAATTACTTAAAGTACCGGTTTAACTATGCTAAGTTGAACCGGCCCTTGGGGACTACATCAGCAAATTTCAAAGCATCAAGTTTCATATTATTAAGTCCCAGTTTGAAAGAATATTTCAAATCGGCCCTTAGGGGCTAGGAGAGTCAGCAAGAATGAAAGCATACAAGCAGGAAGGAGCATATGGAAGTTACCTCATATTTATCCTTCATCATGTTAACCAGACTAGCTTCATAGTCACGGCTGGTATACAGCCGGTTCAGATAGCCGGAATGGATATCTTGGGCGTTCAGAGCAGCGTAAGCCGTCAGATCAGCATTCCAATTGCCTTTGCCAAAAGCAGCTAATTCTTCCTTGGCAGAATGTTTGGATAAAGCGACAGGATTGCTTGGCTCAGTATGGCCAGTGCCAGTAATGACAACTTCATCATCATTGGTACCGCCGGTTTGCACTGGAGCTTTCAACCCGGAGGGAACCTGTGGGCTGATGGATAGGACCTGAGGTATCAGTAGGTCTTTCCTCAGCAGTAAGATCATCATCTGGCTGTGGTGGATCATTGGGAATATCCTCAGGAATAGCCACTTCAAGATTGGGTGTGGTGCCTGGTTCAAGAATGACATCTTCTTCGGCCGCTTTATCCAGGCGGGCCTTCTTGCTCGGCCTAGGTTTGGCCCTGAGAAGAATAACAAAATTAAATACAGCATATGTTCTAAGGCAATATACTGCAAACATCACAATAAATATAGCTTACCCAAGCACCATTTTGAGCGGTGGGAGCTGAGTAGCCGACGACTCGCCAGAAGATGAGTGGGAAATAACTTGATAATGGGAGTCAGACGGATTAAGAGGTTGACGAAAGCATCCCGCTTTAGGACAAGCACTGACAAGCGAATTAGAGACCTCGGAATGACGTTTCCGAACCGGACTGTTCAGTAAACCGGCTGAGGTAACTACCTGGCCGCTGTGCCGAGTGGTGCGGCGAGCTTCGTGTTGTTGAGTCTTCATAAGAAGTTTAGGATCCAAATAAGCAAGAGGATGAGAAAATTTAACTTTCCGGTTTGCCTGACGGATTTTTTGTGAAGGCAAAGTTTCTGAATCGGAAGAGAGAATAATTACCTCTGCAACATTCGCATGGCTGGCTTCGGCATCATCCTGACAAATATCATCATCAATAAGATGCATGAAAAATAAACCAAGTGAGTCAAGCTCTACCTCAAAGTCCGTATTATCCACCTCGTCATCAGGGGCCGGATTAGAAGATGCAGTGGTTCTTTTTCGGTGGGCAGTCTTCTTCACAGCTTTAGTTTTTTGCCGGGTTGCTTTTCCGGTTTATCTGTTTTCTCTGGTTTCTCCTGGGGCAGCTTTTTGCTCCAAAACGGATCATCGCCCTGATTATGCAGACACTGATATTAAAAACAATGACCAGACATATCAATAACAGATTCAGCAAAGAGAAAAATCAAAGTCTTACAACTGGCAGTTTGTTGGTGGCACAGAAGGGAAGCAGGCTGGTTCTAGCGCAGATGTGCTCCGGTTCATTCAGTATCTTACGCACAACTTCTGTGATTTCTTCACTGGAGAGTTGGAGTCTTGAATGTCGCAGTGGGTCATCCACACTATCAGTATATTCGCACATCAAACCGGAGCGCTGACTAAGGGGCAGTATGCTCCATGATATCCAACAGCGAGCAAGGTCAACCCCTGTTAAACCGTTGGCCATAAAGGCTCTGAGCTTTGACAGCTGAGGAGCATATTTTCTTCTCTCCTGGGCACTCAATCGTTGAGGAAAAGGATGGGTATTGCTGAGCCGCTCCGGACGAAAGCCAGGCAAGGGATTCTCACCAGCAGGGGAGGTGTCATTGCAGTAGAACCATGTCTGATTCCACTCCTTGGGGTGACTATGTAGCTTGGCGTGAGGGTATGTGACCTCTTTCCTTTTTTGAATCGCCATGCCACCCAACTCTGTATTAGAGCCATCAGTAAACTCAGTACGGCGGTTTAGATGGAAAAGATCTCTGAATAATTCCACTGTGGGCTCCTCTTGAAAGAACACATCACAGACCACTTGGAAGTGGCACATATTTGTAACAGAGTTGGGGCCAGTGTCTTGCGGATGGAGTTGGAAATCAGCTAGAACATCCCGGTAGAATTTAGAACCGGGCGGTTTAAAACCCCGGGCTAAGTGGTCTACGAAAACAACAACCTCTCCTTCTCGAGGTGTGGGGGGGCATTCTTTGCTAGGAGCCCTCCAATGGACAGTGTCTTTGCTGCCCAAGGCGCTAATCAGGACTAAATCGTTCAGTTGATCCTCTGTGACGCGAGAAGGGACCCAATTGCACTCATACACTTGCTTGGCCATGATGAAATCTACAAAGTACATTGATATGTGCAATCTTAAACCAAAAGCAAATATATCTAAACCGGAGTTTATGAAGCAACAACATCACGGCGGTTCAACAAGGGGACTAATGATATATGATAGATTGCTTTTTCAAAGGTGAACCGCCTATGTGGTAAAGAGGATACAGCTCTAAGGCAAGAATGACTAAGGAAGGTAAAAACAGATTTCATAAGGTCGCAGTGAAATTTTGGATCTACTGTAAGACAGGAAAATAAAAGGATTTAGACCTAAAAGGTTTATCTCAAAGAAATTCATAAGGGACCAGATCAATGTTTTATGCGCATAAAGGTTTGTTTTGGTAACAGAAGATAATCCATTACGGGGAATACATCAGGTTTGAAGTTTTATTCATGGGCTAAAGAAGAAACAAAAGAAGAACAGCGCCAGAGTCTCGATGAACTTCGACGAACGAGGAAACCCTAGAACAGAACTGCGAAGGAAAGGAAAGAAGATTTACCAGAGCTGAGGAAGAAGCGGAAGGTCGCCGCGATGCTCTGGTGTGCTCAGGTTGATGCAGCGGCCAAGATTGATGCAGAGGTCGACGGTGGCGGCGGAGCTCCGAAGCTGGGCAACGCGAGGAAGATGAAGCAGAAGGGGTCGGAGCAAAAGAGAAAGGAAATGACATTTCGGTCCTATTTATAAAGAAAAGGATATGTCAGGCGCGAGAATCAAGGAGCCGCGAGTTTGGAAACGAAGCTGCAGCCTTAATTATCGCAGGCTTGTTAACAGGATAAGGTTCTTTATAACCAGTGACGTCACACCGGTCTACCGCGAGCAGAGAAGATGACATCACGGCGGTTCAACAAAATACAAGAAAATGTTGAAGATGAAGATTTTTGCTAAGGATTGACATGAACATGTTCAAATCAATTTGGGGCCTAATGTTGGGGATATTACTACTGGGCGTAAACCGGCCAGGACAAGCTGGGTTAACTTCATCAGTAGTTGAGTATGATAAAAGCCCATGAAGGCAGATGAGGGCTAAAGGCCCATAATCGGTTTAAGGCCTATAGCTATAAACCGGCATCGGTATGTAACTTGTGTTATAAGTTAGGAATAGTGGAGACCGAACCGGACGCATCTATGAGCCAGTATCAAGACTCTGTAAACCGACGGGCGTCACCCATGTATATAAGGGGACGACCCGGCGGCGGTTCAGAGATAGACAACAACTCGAGACATAGGCGAAGCTTATTTGCTCCCTAGTCATCGAAACACCCATCAATTCCATCACAACTAGATGTAGGCTTTTACCTTAATTGAAGGGGCCGAACTAGTATAAACTCTCTTGCATCCTTGTGTCCGCTTTAACCCCTTCAAGCTAACCCATGGCGATGGCTCCACAACTAAGTCCTTTCTCTAGGACATCTGCCGTGACAAAACCACGACAGGATCCATGTATGAGAACGAAGTGTGGACTTTGGTTGACTTGCCCAATGATCGACAAGCAATTGAAAATAAATGGATCTTCAAGAAGAAGACTGACGCTGACTGTAATGTTACTGTCTACAAAACTCGACTTGTCGCAAAAGGTTTTCGACAAGTTCAAGGGATTGACTACGATGAGACCTTCTCACCCGTAGCGATGCTTAAGTCTGTCCGGATCATGTTAGCAATTGCCGCATTTTATGGATATGAAATTTGGCAGATGGATGTCAAAACTGCATTCCTGAATGGATTTCTGGAAGAAGAGTTGTATATGATGCAGCCGATAGGTTTTGTCGATCCAAAGGGAGCTAAGAAAGTATGCAAGCTCCAGCGATCCATTTATGGACTGGTGCAAGCATCTCGGAGTTGGAATAAACGCTTTTATAGTGTGATCAAAGCATTTGGTTTTGTACAGACTTTTGGAGAAGTCTGTATTTACAAGAAAGTGAGTGGGAGCTCTGTAGCATTTCTGATATTATATGTGGATGACATATTGCTAATCGAAAATGATATAGAATTTTTGGATAGCATAAAGGGATACTTGAATAAGAGTTTTTCAATGAAAGACCTCGGTGAAGCTGCTTACATATTAGGTATTAAGATCCATAGAGATAGATCAAGACGCTTAATTGGACTTTCACAAAGCACATACCTTGACAAAGTTTTGAAGAAGTTCAAAATGGATCAAGCAAAGAAAGGATTCTTGCCTGTGTTACAAGGTGTGAAGTTGAGTAAGACTCAATGCCCGACCACTGCAGAAGATAGAGAGAAAATGAAAGATGTTCCCTATGCTTCAGCCATAGGCTCTATCATGTATGCAATGCTGTGTACCAGACCTGATGTGTGCCTTGCTATAAGTCTAGTAGGGAGGTACCAAAGTAATCCAGGAGTGGATCACTGGACAGCGGTCAAGAAAATCTTGAAATACCTGAAAAGGACTAAGGATATGTTTCTCATATATGGAGGTGACAAAGAGCTCATCGTAAATGGTTACGTTGATGCAAGCTTTGACACTGATCCAGACGATTCTAAATCGCAAACCGGATACATATTTACATTAAACGGTGCAGCTGTCAGTTGGTGCAGTTCTAAACAAAGCGTCGTGGCGGGATCTACATGTGAAGCAGAGTACATAGCTGCTTCGGAAGCAACAAACGAAGGAGTCTGGATGAAGGAGTTCATATCCGATCTAGGTGTCATACCTAGTGCATCGGGTCCAATGAAAATCTTTTGTGACAATACTGGTGCAATTGCCTTGGCAAAGGAATCCATATTTCACAAGAGAACCAAGCACATCAAGAGACGCTTCAATTCCATCTGGGATCTAGTCCAGGTGGGAGACATAGAGATTTGCAAGATACATACTGATCTGAATGTAGCAGACCCATTGACTAAGCCTCTTCCAGGAGCAAAACATGATCAGCACCAAGGCTCCATGGGTGTTAGAATCATTACTGTGTAATCTAGATTATTGACTCTAGTGCAAGTGGGAGACTAAAGGAAATATGCCCTGGAGGCAATAATAAAGTTATTATTTATTTCCTTATATCATGCTAAATGTTTATTATTCATGCTAGAATTGTATTAACCGGAAACGTAATACTTGTGTGAATACATAGACAAACAAAGTGTCACTAGTATGCCTCTACTTGACTAGCTCGTTAATCAAAGATGGTTATGTTTCCTAACCATAGACATGAGTTGTCATTTGATTAACGGGATCACAACATTAGGAGAATGATGTGATTGACATGACCCATTCCATTAGCTTAGCACCCGATCATTTAGTATGTTGCTATTGCTTTCTTCATGACTTATACATGTTCCTATGACTATGAGATTATGCAACTGCCGTTTACCGGAGGAACACTTTGTGTGCTACCAAACGTCACAACGTAACTGGGTGATTATAAAGGTGCTCTACAGGTGCTCCAAAGGTACATGTTGGGTTGGCATATTTCGATATTAGGATTTGTCGCTTCGATTGTCAGAGAGGTATCTCTGGGCCCTCTCGGTAATGCACATCACTTAAGCCTTGCAAGCAATGCAACTAATAAGTTAGTTGCAAGATGATGTATTACAGAACGAGTAAAGAGACTTGCCGGTAACGAGATTGAACTAGGTATTGAGATACCGACGATCGAATCTCAGGCAAGTAACATACCGATGACAAAGGGAACAACATATGTTGTTATGCGGTCTGACCGATAAAGATCTTCGTAGAATATGTAGGAGCCAATATGAGCATCCAGGTTCCGCTATTGGTTATTGACCGGAGACGTGTCTCGGTCATGTCTACAATGTTATCGAACCCGTAGGGTCTGCACGCTTAACGTTACGATGACAGTTTCATTATGAGTTTATATTTTTTGATGTACCGAAGGTTGTTCGGAGTCCCGGATGTGACCACAGACTTGACGAGGAGTCTCGAAATGGTCGAGACATAAAGATCGATATATTGGACGACTATATTTGGACACCGGAAAGGTTCCGGGTGAGATTGGGACAATGCCGGATCACCGGAAGGTTATCGGAACCCCCGGGAGGTATATGTGCCTTAGTGGAAAGGAGGGGAAAGGAGCGAGGGGGCGCCCCCAAGCCCAATCCGAATTGGGAGGGGGGTCGGCCCCCCTTTCCTTCCTCCCTCCTTCCTCTTCCTTCCCTCTCCCACTCCTAATAGGAAAAAGGGGAGTCCTACTCCCGGTGGGAGTTGGACTCCCCCCCTTGGGCGTGCCACCCTCCTTGGCCGGCCCCCTCCTCCACTCCTTTATATACGGGGGCAAGGGGGCACCCCAGATACACAACAATTGATCATTGATCTCTTAGCCGTGTGCGGTACCCCCTCCACCATGATCCTCGATAATATTGTAGCGATGCTTAGGCGAAGCCCTGCGACGGTAGAACATCAAGATCATCACCACGCCGTCGTGATGACGGAACTCATCCCCGACACTTTGCTGGATCGGAGTCCGGGGATCGTCATCGAGCTGAACGTGTGCAAAATCTCGGAGGTGTTATAGTTTCGGTGCTTGATCGGTCGGGCCGTGAATACGTACGACTACATCAATCGCATTGTTATAACGCTTCCGGTCTACGAGGGTAAATAGACAATACTCTCCCCTCTCATTATTGTGCATCACTATGATCTTGCGTGTGCGTAGGAATTTTTTTGAAATTACTGTGTTCCCCAACAAGAGCATGGTGGTGGTTTTGTTTTATAGAAACTATTATTCTCTCATGCTTCACTTAGAATATTTTGAGAGTCTTAAATAGCTTGGTAATTTACTTATATAATCATGATATTCTAGGTATTCAAGACTAGTAAAAAAATTCTTATGAGTGTGTTGAATACTAAGAGAAGTTTGATGCTTGATGATTGTTTTGAGACATGGAGGTAGTGATATCAAAGTTGTGCTAGTTGAGTAGTTGTGAATTTGAAAATTACTTGTGTTGAAGTTTGCAAGTCCTGTAGCATGTACGTATGGTAAACGTTATGTAACAAATTTGAAACATGAGGTGTTCTTTGATTGTCCACCTTATGAGTGGCGGTCAGGGACGAGCGATGGTCTTTTCCTACCAATCTATCCCCTTAGGAGTATGTGCGTAGTGCTTGGTTTTTGATGACTTGTATATTTTTGCAATAAGTATGTGAGTTCTTTATGACTAATGTTGAGTCCATGGATTATACGCACTCTCACCTTTCCAGCATTGCTAGCCTCTTTGGTACCGTGCATTGCCCTTTTCTCACATTGAGAGTTGGTGCAAACTTCGACGGTGCATCCAAACCCCGTGATATGATACGCTCTTTCACACATAAACCTCCTTATATCTTCCTCAAAACAGCCACCATACCTACCTATTATGGCATTCCCATAGCCATTCCGAGATATATTGCCATGCAACTTTCCACCATTCCGTTTATCATGACACGTTCATCATTGTCGTATTGCTTTGCATGATCATGTAGTTGACATAGTATTTCTGGAAAATCTACCATTCATAATCCTTTCATACATGTCACTCTTGGTTCATTGCATATCCCGGTACACCTCCGGATGCATTCATATAGAGTCATACTTTGTTCTAGTATCGAGTTGTAATCATTGAGTTGTAAATAAATAGAAGTGTGATGATCATCATTTTCTAGAGCATTGTCCCAAGTGAGGAAAAAAAGAGAAAGGCCATATAAAAAAAGAGAAGGCCCAAAAAAATGAGAGAAAAAGAGAGAAGGGACAATGTTACTATCCTTTTTACCACACTTGTGCTTCAAAGTAGCACCATAATCTTCATGATAGAGAGTCTTTTGTTTTGTACTTTCATATACTAGTGGGAACTTTTCATTATAGAAGTTGGCTTGTATATTCCAACAATGGGCTTCCTCAAATGCCCTAGGTCTTCGTGAGCAAGCAAGTTGGATGCACACCCACTTAGTTTCTTTTGTTGAGCTTTCATATATTTAGAGCTCTAGTGCATCCGTTGCATGGCAATCCCTACTCCTTGCATTAACATCAATTGATGGGCATCTCCATAGCTCATTGCTTAGCCTCGTTGATGTGAGACTTTCTCCCTTTTTTGTCTTCTCCACATAACCCCCATCATTATATTCTATTCCACCCATAGTGCTATATCCATGGTTCACGCTCATGTATTGAGTGAAGGTTGAAAAAGTTTGAGATTACTAAAGTATGAAACAATTGCTTGGCTTGTCATCGGGGTTGTGCATGATGAGGGCATTCTTGTGTGACGATAATGGAGCATGACTAAACTATATGATTTTGTAGGGATGAACTTTCTTTGGCCATGTTATTTTGAGAGGACATAATTGCTTAGTTAGTATGCTTGAAGTATTATTATTTTAATGTCAATATTGAACTTTTATCTTGAATCTTTCGGATCTGAATATTCATACCACAATTAAGAAGAATTACATTGAAATTGTGCCAAGTAGCATTCCACATCAAAAATTCTGTTTTTATCATTTACCTACTCGAGGACGAGCATGAATTAAGCTTGGGGATGCTTGATACGTCTCCAACATATCTATAATTTTTATTGTTCCAAGCTATATTATATTCTGTTTTGGACATTATTGGGCTTTATTATACACTTTTATATTGTTTTTGGGACTAACCTATTAACCGGAGACCCAGCCGAGAGTTGCTGTTTTTTTTGCCTATTTTAGGGTTTCGCAGAAAAAGAATATCAAATGGAGTCCAAACGGAATGAAACCTTCGGGAATGTGATTTTCGGAACAAACGTGATCCACAGGACTTGGACCCTACGTCAAGACATCAACTAGGAGGCCACGAGGTAGGGGGCGTGCCTACCCCCCTAGGCTCGCCCTCCACCCTCGTGGGCATCCTGTTGCTCCACCAACGTACTCCTTCCTCCTATATATACCAACGTACCCCAAACTACCAGATACGGAGCCAAAACCCTAGTTCCACCACCGTAACTTTCTGTATCCATGAGATCCCATCTTGGGGCCTTTTCGGAGCTCCGCCGGAGGGGGCATCGATCACAGTGGGCTTCTACATCAACACCATAGCCTCTCCGATGAAGTGTGAGTAGTTTACTTCAGACCTTCGGGTCCATAGTTACTAGCTAGATGGCTTCTTCTCCCTTTTTGGATCTCAATACAAAGTTCTCCCCCTCTCTTGTGGAGATCTATTCGATGTAATCTTCTTTTGCGGTGTGTTTGTTGAGACTGATGAATTGTGGGTTTATGATCAAGTTTATCTATGAACAATATTTGAATCTTCTCTGAATTATTTTATGTATAATTGGTTATCTTTGCAAGTCTCTTTGAATTATCAGTTTGGTTTGGCCTAATAGATTGACCTTTCTTGCAATGGGAGAAGTGCTTAGCTTTGGGTTCAATCTTGCGGTGTCCTTTCCCAGTGACAGTAGGGGCAGCAAGGCACGTATTGTATTGTTGCCATCGAGGATAACAAGATGGGGTTTATATCATATTGCATGAGTTTATCCCTCTACATCATGTCATCTTGCTTAAAGCATTACTCTATTCTCTTGAACTTAATACTCTAGATGCACGCTGGATAGCGGTCGATGTGTGGAGTAATAGTAGTAGATGAAGGCAGGAGTCAGTCTACTTGTCTCGGACGTGATGCCTATATACATGATCATACCTACATATTCTCATAACTATGCGCAATTCTGTCAATTCCTCAATAGTAATTTGTTTACCCATCGTGAATACTTATGCTCTTGAGAGAAGACACTAGTGAAACCTATGGCCCCCGGGTCTATTTTTCATCATATTAATCTTCCAACACTTAGTTATTTTTATTGCCTTTTATTTTACTTTCCATCTTTATCATAAAAATACCAAAAATATTATCTTATCATATCTATCAGATCTCACTCTCGTAAGTGACCGTGTAGGGATTGACAACCCCTTATCGCGTTGGTTGCGAGGATTTATTTGTTTGTGTAGGTGCGAGGGACTCGTGCGTGGCCTCCTACTGGATTGATACCTTGGTGCTAAAAATTGAGGGAAATACTTATGCTACTTTGCTGCATTACCCTTTCCTCTTCAAGGGAATACCAACACAAGTGCTCAAGAGGTAGTAGTACCCAGCATAAAATCTCATCTCCTACATTAAATTATTTGCCATTTGCCTCTCGTTTTCCTCTCCCTCGCTTCTAAAACATTTTCAGAAAAAAATGCAAAAAATATTTGCCTTCTTTCTGTTTGTCTATATGTCTTACTTGTTTTGTTTGCTTGGAATAATTGTGTATTTATTGAAAATCAGAAAGCAAAAAATTTATGGATCCTCATCCACTTTCTAATCTTTTTAAGAGATCTGATTATGATGAACCTATTGCTAGTGACTTGAGTGCACTAGATTATCTTTATGAAGTTTTGCTTGAAATTCATGAATCTGAAAATTGTGATGAAGTGTTAAAAGAACAAATTTATGAAGTGAATCACGATAGCTCCTTGAAAGAAAAGCATGATTGCAATGATGTTATTATAAATTCTATTAATGTCAAATGTGCTAATAATATGCAAAAACCCCAGCTTGGGGATGCTAGTTTTGCTATGGCCACTACTTATTGCAATGATCATGAGTAGGGTGATAATACTTCTTATGATCTTGAAAATTTATTTAAGCCTCATGATGAATATGATACTGATAATAATAATCACCATATTATTGAAAGTGGGTTTGGAAGAGTGTCAACTCTAGGTAATAATGATCCCATTACTTCGGAGAATGATCCTTCTTATGAAATTTTTGATAAAAGTGGGCTTGGAGAGGTCATGACTTTGTTTGATGATCCCACTATTTTGGAAGAGTGTCAACTTTGCATGCATGAGGATCATGTAGAGAATATGTTATGTGATAGCTATATGATCCTGATAACTCATAAGTATAGGGGGTCTTAACCGTTTTCGAGGATAGAGTATTCAACCCAAATTTATTGATTTGACACAAGAGGAGCCAAAGAATGTTTGCAAGTATTAGCAGCTGAGTTGTCAATTCAACCACACCTAGAGATTAATTATCTACAGCAATGTGATCAGTAGCAAAGTAGTATGATAATTTTGATAGTAGTAGCAACATCAATAGTAACGGTAACAGTGATAGCAATGATTTTGTAACAAGTATAGTGTAACGCCCTCGATGCGGCTATATCTCCCATGTGTCGAAGCACGACTTAGAGGCATAACCGCATTGAAAGCAATGTCGCAAGTGAGGTAATCTTCCCACAACCCATGTAATACATAAGGGAAAGAGATACATAGTTGGCTTACAAACGCCACTTCACACAATTACATGAATAAAGCATTACATCATCCAGATACAATCAAGGTCCGACTACGGAACCAAAATAAAGAAGACTACCCCAAATGCTACACAGATCCCCGATCGACCCCAACTGGGCTCCACTACTGATCAACTGGAACGAAACAACACAAAGGACAAGATCTTCATCGAGCTCCTCCTTGAGCTTGGTTGCGTCATCTGGATGGTTCAATGGCACCTGCAAGCTGGTTTTGGAAGTATTTGTGAGTCACGGGGACTCAGCAATCTCACACCCTCGTGATCAAGACTATTTAAGCTTATAGGTAAGGTAAAAAGGGTATGATGTGGACCTGCAGCAAGCGACTAGCATTTATGGTGGCTAACATATTCGCAAAAGAGCGCGAGAAGAGAAGGCAAAAGCACGATCGAACAATTATGATCAAGAAGTGATCCTAGAACAAACTACGTCAATCATAACTCCAACACCGTGTTCACTTCCCAGACTCCTCCGAGAAGAGACCATCACGGTTACACATGCGGTTGGTGCATTTTAATTAAGGTCAACTTCAGGTTTTCTACAACCAGACATTAACAAATTCCCATCTGCCCATAACCGCGGGCACGGCTTTCGAAAGTTCAAATCCCTGCAGGGGTGTCCCAACTTAGCCCATCACAAGCTCTCATGGTCAACGAAGGATATTCCTTCTAGCAGGAAGACCCGGTCAGACTCGGAATCCCGGTTACAAGACATCCTCGACAATGGTAAAACAAGTCCAGCAAGACCACCCGCTGTGCCGACAAATCCCGATAGGAGCTGCACATATCTCGTTCTCAGGGCACACCGGATAAGCTAAGCGTACGGGAGCCAATGTAACCCAAGTTGCCAAGGGACGGCCCCGCACGGTGCTCTGGGTTGGACCAACACTTAGAGAAGCACTGGCCCGGGGGGTTTAATAAAGATGACCCTTGGGCTGGCCGACCCAAGGGAAAGAAAAGGCTAGGTGGAAAATGGTAAAACCAATGTTGGGCCTTGCTGGAGGAGTTTTATTCAAGGCGAACTATCAAGGGGTTCCCATTATAACCCAACCGCGTAAGGAACGCAAAATCCGGGAACATAACGCCGATATGACGGAAACTAGGGCGGCAAGAGTGGAACAAAACACCAGGCATAAGGCCGAGCCTTCCACCCTTTACCAAGTATATAGATACATTAATTAAATAAGAGATATTGTGATATCCCAAAAAGTAAACATGTTCCAACAAGGAACAACATCTCCATGTTCCAACAAGGAACAAACTTCAATCTTCACCTCCAACTAACAACACTATAAGAGGGGCTGAGCAAAGCGGTAACATAGCCAAACAACGGTTCGCTAGGACAAGGTGGGTTAGAGACTTGGGTTAACAATATGGGAGGCATGATAAGCAAGTGGTAGGTATCGCAGCATAGGCATAGCAAAAGAGCGAGCAACTAGCAAGCAAATATAGAAGTGATTTCGAGGGTATGGTCATCTTGCCTGAAATCCCGCAAGGAAGAAGAATGAGTCCATGAAGAAGACAAACACACGTAGTCGAACAGGTCCTCACAAACGCGATGTTACCGGAACCAACCCGAAGAAGCAAATACCGAAAAGAAGCACACAACATAGTAAACAACCAACACATGAACATGGTATGATATGCGGGATGCGGGATGCGGTGCATATGCATGATTTGTAAAGGAATGATTGAACCTGGCCTCAGCTTGTAAATCCAAGAGTGCCACTGGAAAGGTGAGGTGATTTCGGTTGAAATCGATATAAAGATCATCGGAATCGGATGCACGGTTTGGAAATGGCACGCAAAACAAATATGGCACCGGTCTGCGATTAACAACAAGTAGCCATCTAAATGCATCAAGATAAATATGCTACAACACTCAAACATGGAAACAAAATACATGGAAGGGATCCACTCATGAAGCTTAACAAAAGATGAACACTGAGGTACGGCTAATTCACTTAATAGCAAGCTCAAACAAGCATGGCAAAAGGGCAAACGATAACAGGTTTCAGACTTAGTGAAATTAACATAAGTCTGGGATTTAACATCAGGAAGAACACTTTAGAGCATGAAAACTACAAGCTACAGGAACTTAACATGGCAAAGCAAGGCATGGCATGAAGCTACTCAAAGCACTTAACAAAAGTCCCTTAGTGACCTTGAGCCAAAAGGGATCAGAAAATACAATGGCAAGCATATGAGCATAGCAAAAACATAAATAGATCTCAGACTTAGTAAAAACTGGAGCATGCAAATCAGTTAACGAGTAGGCATGTTTACGAGCTCGATGCACTCACTACAGAGCATGGCATGACAAACTAAGCATACACCCATCAAGAATACATAGCATAGAAGCTAGACATGGCAAGAACAACAACATAGCAGGCACAGATCAATAACAACAAGCTCGGCAAAATCGCTAAACAAGTTAGCAATCTGCCAGGAATATTTTATAGCAAAAGTAGAGCTCGATTGACTCAAGGTAGGGTGCTCCATAATTCCAAACAAATACATGGATGGATAGAGCACCACAATGTTAACAAAACACATGTAGAGCTCAGGATCATATCATGCACACATTAAACATGGCAAAAATGACAAAATGCCATTTGCTGAAACAGATCTAACAAATTCACCACATAGCCCTCTTCCAACAGCATTTCGGGCATCAAGATTAGCTCAAATGAAAATGATGGAATGAGATGAAATGATTTACTCGTCGAGACGAACATTTCGATATGCTACACGCACAAATCGGAGTCACGGATGATGAGTTATGATGCGATGAAAATGGGCATATGAATCTGAAAACTTCGGGGACTTAGTGGATATTTTACCTCCGCGAAAAGTCAACGCAAGATGAGGATATCCGGGACGTGGGGAAGGAGCCGTTTGGTTGAAGGGACCGGTGGATCTGGTCCCGTTTCTTCTCCGGATCCGGTGACGAAAAAGGATCTCCGGTGAGCTGCATCAACTCCGGCGAGGGGCGGCTCAGACTCCGCCGAGCGCCTGCCGGAGCCGCGACGAGATCGAGCAGCAGAGCTCGGCCGCGAGGGTGGTGAAGAGGTGCGGGCGCGCGACGCGCAGTGCGGAAGCCGAGGCAAGGCGGCGGCGTGACGGCGATATCCGGCGAGGTGGCGGCCGGCGAAGCGTGCGGCGGCGCGTCGGAGAAACGCAGGCGGCCCGGGGCGGCGACCAGGGCAGCGGGAGGCGCGTGGCACAGCGTGCTAGGCGGCGAGCAAGACGACGGGCGGCGGCGAGTGCGGGCGGGGCGGTGGTCGCCGGCGAGGTGGCGCGGAGCAACTCCGGCGACCGGAAGCGAAGAAGACGGCGGGGCGGATGGTGTGGCTCGGTCGGGAGGGCGGCGCGGCGGATCCGGGCCGGGCGGGCCGGATCTGGGTGTCTTGGGCCCGGCAGCACGGGGAGGACGGCGGCGACAGGTCACGGCACAGGGTTGGCTGAGGCGGCGGTGCGGGGTGACGTGGCGACGCCTCATTCACCGGAGTGAGGTGGCGCGGGATGGACGCGTCCGCCGGCGAGCAGACATGTCCGGCGGCACGGAGGGAGTTGGATCTAGGGTTTGCCTGCGCGAGAAATTCGGAGGGATACACATATTTATAGGCAGAGGGAGCTAGGAGAGTCCAAATGAGGTGCGGTTTTCGGCCACGCGATCGTGATCGAACGACCGAGATGATGGAGGAGGTTTAGGTGGGTTTTGGGCCACTTTGGAAGGATGTTGGGCTGCAACACACACGAGGCCTTTTCGGTCCCTCGGTTAACCGTTGGAGTATCAAACGAAGTCCAAATGGCACGAAACTTGACAGGTGGTCTGCCGGTAGTAAACCAAGGCCGCATGACAAGTCTCGGTCCAATCTGAAAACATTTAACACCCGCACACGAAAAGAGGTAGAAAGGGGCACCGGGTGACATAGGAGCGCCGGAATGCAAAACGGACAACGGGGAAAATGCTCGGATGCATGAGACGAACATGTATGCAAATGAAATGCACATGATGACATGATATACAATGCATGACACGCAAGCAATGACAACGCAACAACAGCGAATAACTGGAAGACACCTGGCACATCGGTCTCGGGGCGTTACATATAGCAGTAACAGTAGCAATAGTAACTTAGCAAGAGCAACATGAGAGAAATTCGTAGGCATTGGATCAGTGAATTTGTTGGATGATATTCGTCATATAACAGTCATAACCTAGGGCGATACGACACTAGCTCTATTTCGTAAATATAATGTAGGCATGTATTCTGTAAATAGTCATACATGCTCATGGAAAGAACTTGCATGACATCTTTTGTCCTACCCTCCCGTGGCAGCGAGGTCCTATTGGAAACTAACGGATATTAAGGCCTCCTTTTAATAGAGAACTAGAACAAAGCATTAACACATAGTGAATACATGAACTCCTCAAACTACGGTCATCACCGCGAAGTGTCCCGACTATTGTCACTCCGGGGTTGCCGTATCATAACACATAGTAGGTGAGTATAACTTGCAAGATCGGATCTAGAACATAGATATAATGGTAACAACATAAACGGTTCAGATCTGAAATCATGGCACCCAGGCCCAAAGTGACAAGCATTAAGCATGGCAAAGTCATATCAACATCAATCTCAGAACATAATGGATACTAGGGATCAAGCCCTAACAAAACTAACTCGATTACATGATGAATCTCATCCAACTGCTCACTGACCAGCGAGCCTACAAAGGAATTTCTTACTCCCGGTGGGGAGCATCATGTAATTGGCGATGGAGAAGGGTTGGTGATGACGAAGATCAAAGATCCCCCTCTCCGGAGCCCCAAACGGACTCCAGATATGGCCTCCCGATGAAGGACGGTAGGTGGCGGCGGCTCCGTCTAGTGAAACGCGACAATTATTTCTCCCTATTTTTTTCTCCAAATATGTGATTTTATAGTATCAGGGTTGAGGTATGCGGGGCCACTAGATGGGGACAACCCACCTGGGCCCAGGTGCCCCCTCCGGTGGTTCTTGGCTCTACAAATTCTTATTTATTGAATAAAAAATCCTCGCAAAGTTTCGTTCCAATCCGAGAAATTTTATTTCTGCACAAAACAACACCATGGTAGTTCTGCTGAAAACGTGTCAGGCCGGGTTAGTTTCATTCAAATCATGCAAATTAGAGTCCAATACAAGAGCAAAACCTTTAGAAAAAGTAGATACGACGCAGACATATTGTCGGTGTCAAAACTGGCGGATCTCGGGTAGGGGGTCCCGAACTGTGCGTCTAGGCGGATGGTAACATGAGGCCGGGGACACGATGTTTACCCAGGTTCGGGCCCTCTTGATGGAGGTAATACCCTATGTCCTACTTGATTGTTCCTGATAATATGAGTAGTACAAGAGTTGATCTACCACGAGATTGAAGAGGCTAAACCCTAGAAGCTAGCCTATGGTATGATTGTGTGTTGTTCCTACGGACTAAACCCTCTGGTTTATATAGACACCGGAGGGGGCTAGGGTTACACAGCGTTGGTTACAAGGAAGGAGATCTATATATCCGTATTGCGAAGCTTGCCTTCCACGCCAAGGAGAGACCCATCCGGACACGGGACGAAGTCTTCAATCTTGTATATTCATAGTCCAACAGTTCGGCCAAAGGATATAATCCGGCTGTCCGGATACCCCCTAATACAGGACTCCCTCAGTAGCCCTTGAACCAGGCTTCAATGACGATGAGTCCGGCGTAAAGATTGTCTTCGGCATTGCAAGGCGGGTTCCTCCTCCGAATACTTCATAGAAGATTTTGAACACGAGGTTCGTGTCCGACTCTGCAAAACAAGTTCCACATACAACCGTAGAGAGAATAATATTTTCACAAATCTAATCTGCCGACGCATTCCACAGTGTGACATCACACCACAGCCAGGTCATCATTCAAATCGTTTTTCACAACCAACCTCAGCGTGTTTCGCGAGGCGGTTTCATTGGCACGTCTTGTCGAAGCAGAGATCGTGTCCCCTTATTACGAGATTCCCATCAATACGGACGTGGGTAACCCAACCGCGCCATCAATTACGGCGCTTGGGGGATAAGGGAGTTTTACCAGGCTGGTGGGGGCGCATAGTTTCGTCCGCCCTTATAAAGGGATAAGGGTTCAGCTTTTTTCTACCCACGCCTTCTTCCTCCTTGCTCATTCATTCTCGCGCACTCGAGCTCCAGCGCCCAAGTCCACATCCTTCTCCTCAATGCTCTCCAAACATGTCCGGAGCGGGAGGCAAGTGGATGGTCTCCTCCATTACGGAGGGAGACATCAAAAAGCTGCGTGGGGCCGGATACTTAGCCGCGGATATTGCGCACCGTCTACCAGCCGCGGGGCAGATCGTCCCTACCCCAGAACCTCACGAAAGGGTGGTTTTCCACACCCACTTCGTCCGCGGACTCGGGTTTCCCCTCCATCCATTTGTCTACGGCCTTGTGTTCTATTATGGGCTGGACTTCCATGATCTAGCTCCGAATGTCATCCTCAACATCTCGGCGTTCATCGTCGTGTGCGAGGCTTTCCTCCGTGTCCGACCCCACTTCGGCCTGTGGCTGAAGACCTTCAATGTCAAACCGAAGGTAGTAGGCGGCCAACAAGCGGAACGCGGCAGAGCATTGGTGGGCAAAATGCCCAACGTTACATGGCTCGAGGGCTCCTACGTGGAGACCATAAAGGGGTGGCAATCGGGGTGGTTCTACATCACCAAGCCGCGCGACACCAACTGGGTGGCAGCCCCCGAGTTTCGATCCGGAATCCCCACTCGGCTTACTTCCTGTAAGGAGAAGGGCATGTCCTGGGCCTCATCGGTGGAGCTGGACGGACTCCAGAAGTGTATCCGGAACATGATGGGCAAGAAACTCAAGCTTGTCAACATAGTCCAGGTCATGCTCTTCCGCCGGATCCTCCGTGTCAACGACGGGCTTTTAACTTATGGGAGTTCGACCCGGCCCAGCACCAGACTCTACGCGAGTTCTTCGACATGATGCATAAGGACGTCTGGAAGGTGTTGTTCAAGGGCGCCGAGGTCCCCCCTCCCCTTACCGAGGACCACAGGCTAAGCACAACGTGCCCTGCGAATCCGGTAAGTTCTGTACATCTCGTAGGGTATTTATTTTCCATAGTTTAACCATGTGCGGGATCTGAGCTCCCATGCCTTTGAAAGGACTGGGTGGAGACATCGGAGCAGATTGACTGCCCGGCCCCTCTGCCTGAAGACCCTGCAGACGCTCTACTGACGGAGATGTGGACCCCGGCTCCTTATGAGGTGCCGGAGAAGAAGATCAAGAAGAAGGCCACGGGAACCCGAAAGAGTTCCCGATGCCAGGTGGCATCGGACTCATCGTCCGATAACTCCGAGACACACTCCTCCCATGAAAACGAGGAGGAAGATGAAGATTCTCCCCCTCCAGCCGGGGAAGATAAGAAAAGGAAGGCCGCCCCAACCGGGAAGGCCGAAGGGTCCAAGAAGGGAAGGACTCTCCTTCCGGACTGTTCCACCACTGCCGCCGACAGGGAAGACGAGTGGTTACTCAAGGCCAAGCCCCTGGCGAAGTCGTAAGTTTTCGGATACCAGAGTAACTCATAGCATACTTTTATTTCACTGCTTTTCCTAACGCCGAATATGATCATGCTGTCCGCCCCAAGCCCGTATCGACGTATCCTCGTCGGGCGGTTCCTTGGACTCGTCAGATATGAATAGTGAGTCACTTCCAACCGCCTTCTCTCCTCGCCCTACGGACAATGTCGAGGTATTGTCTCAAGGGGCACCGAGCCGGGGGGAGATAGTCCTCGAGGCGCCTCAAGGCGACCTTCCGGACTCCAGGCGCAAAGGGAGCAAGACTCCCAAGGGCTCCAGGTTCGGCCCTCAGTCGAACACCGCGCCAGAACCTCCAGTGGTTCCGGACTCCTGCAGGTGGCCCCTTCCAAGAGGGGCAAGCCGCCCATGTCGGTGGCCTCTGTCCATCCAGAGGCACCGGACAACATGCTGGGAGCGCTTCACGGCGCTTCCATCGACGAAGAGCACCGCACTATTATGAGTGCGGTGATCAAGAAGGTTCAGTCCGCTAAGAGCGGACTGGCTGAAGCCTGTGCCAGCCTTCTAACAGGCTTTGAGGTAAGTATTTAAAATATAGGGAAATATTACCGCATAAAAAGTAGCCCCTGATGCTCTGTTTGGTGTTCACAAAGAAAAGCCAAATAGAGGATCAAATAATATCTATAGGAGTCTAATACAAGTATGCAGGCTTCGTTGCTGACCTCTGCCGCACTGACTGCAGAGGTCGCTGCACTGAAGCAGAACCTCGAGCGGTCCGAGAAAGAACTCGGCCTTGCCAAGAGGCAGCTCGAGGAGAACAAAGGTAAGTAATACCTTCTCTCTATCTCTCTCTCTCTCTCTCTCTATATATATATATATATATATATAAAGATCTGGTTGCAAAATGATAGGATCATCATGGATGTGCCAGGGGCCACGACCGAAGTGGCGACCCTGAAGCGAGCGTTGTCCGAGGTCGAAAACAAAGCGGCCGAGGAGCGCAACGAGCGGGAGAAACAAGAGGCACGGGTGGGCGAGGTGCAGCAAGAGCTCCAGGCTCTCGTGAAGAAGCACGAGACTTTGGAGCTTGACTCGAAGACGCGAGAGTCCGAGCTTGCCGCAGCCCTCGAGAGCACAAAGCATGCCAAGGCTGAAGCCCAAAAGGCCCTGCAGGAAATTGAGGCGATGAGGAAGATAGCGGCGGGTAAGGCATTCATTATGCAAAGCAAGCATGTGAAAGTAAATTACTTGTTACTTACCCGAGTCCGGAGCTCTCCATGAGCATTCGCAGATTTGCCCCGTAGCGTGTCGGATGCCGCAAAGTACTACCAGGACGAGGAGGGAAGCTCGACAGAGAAGTTGTTCTGGTCTCAGTATACTGGGACCGAACACCCGATGCTTGTGAGCGACTAGCTGAAGCAACTGGTCGAGCTGCACAAGGTGGCCGAACAGGCCATGAGGGGCCTTATAGTCTGGATGTGGCCTAGCGACTCCCTTCCCAACAGCTACTCCGGCCTGGTGAGGCGGCTTGTGGATGCCTGCCCACGACTGGAAGTCAGAAAGCGGACCGTCTGCATCGAAGGTGCAGGCCGTGCTTTTGCCCGTGCGAAGGTGCATTGGGCCAAGATGGACGCCGAGAAGCTGGTGAAGGAGGGCCTGCCGCAGGGCAAGGAGCATTGCCACCCTAAAATGTATTATGAGGGTGTCCTGAAGGGTGCCCGTCTTGTGGCGGACGAGTGTGCGAAGTATGTAATTTTTGAATGAACTTGCTCGTGTGATCCTGTATTATGAAAACTTGTTCATATGCGCTATGCAACGCTTGTTTGAATTTAAAATATTACCTTTTGTGCGGCTGTTTATCAAATCTGAGAGATGGCCAGTCGTCGGCCTCTACCCCCATGCCACGAGTGCTAGGGTGTTCAGGATAAATCTGAGCACTCTTTTTCCCATTGTTGGGTCCTTCGAGGGAGGTGCTCAGCACAATGAACAAGGCAATCGGACTATAATGCTTTATCACTCTCACTTAGCCATAGAAGTCTACAATTTTAAATTTTGGCGAAGCCCCTAGTATTCGGAAGGCCGAATTTGGGGCGCTATACACGCCTAAGCCGGACAAAGCTGACTCCTCGTCCTAAGCGGCATAAGTCTTTAGGGACTCGAGACCTCTCGAACAGCGACCAGCTCTCGCCTTATCATGACAGTCAGTTTTAGCTTTCTCTACTAAGGTGCTTGCCCAGACGAACCGGGGCACAATCGCAGTAGTTCTCCCAGTGCTACCTTAGCCGATATAGCGAAACGTAAGGTACCAAAACATGGGAGCCGGGCAAAGCCAACTATTGACCCCAGACATGATTCGGAGCTGATGCATATAATGCTACAAGTTTGGGGTGCCGCACTGTCAAAAGTGTTCGGACTTCTCATGCCGTATTATGGGATACGCTTAAGCCCCTGGCGTATTGGCCGTACCAGAGTGTACGGGTGCTGAATGTCATGAATGAACATATATATAAAAGAATAGAGAATGCGGTAATAGTCTAGTGCTATGCATTGTTTATTCAACAAGGTGTTTCGAAGCAGAATGATACAAGTAGTGTGATAAGCAAAAAGTAGGACTATTTGACATGTCCCCTCCAAGGGCAAGCTGAGGAATGGTATTTAAAGAAGGTATTTCACTCGTTATCAGAGACCGCCTGGGAATTCCACGGTGCGACATAGCTTTCTGCCTCCTTGGTTTTTGTATCGTGTGTCTGGCAATCATACTGCCGGACGGGATTTCCAGAGAGTAAAGTCCTGAGGGAGAGAAAAAAATAACAAAGCAAGAAGCCCCTAGTGCGGTTGAGCCGCGTTTTGGGGCGTGCCATAGT
>NC_041380.1:452750898-452755501 GCF_002162155.2 Triticum dicoccoides
CAATGCGTAATTATGTACGCGTGGCATGGATTTCGCCATTTGGCTGGGATTGGGGTGGGGGACGCATTGCTATGCGAGCTCGGAACGTGCCAGGCGGTCTTGTTGTAGATTACTCGGGCGTGCTTGATGGTGCCTGGGTGTTTAATCACCGAACAGGTGGATTGCCTTAAGAGGCTGCTTTGTGCTTCTGCTACGAGGGCCGCAGTGTGCTCCTCTGTGCAGAGAGGGCGCTCTGTGTTTCCAATAACTGTGATGACCCCCCGAGGTCCTGGCATCTTGAGCTTGAGGTATGCATAATGCGGTACCGCATTGAATCACGCAAATGTGGTTCGCCCGAGCAGTGCGTGATAGCCACTGCGGAACGGGACTATATCGAAGATTAACTCCTCACTTCGGAAGTTATCCGGGGATCCGAAGACCACTTCCAGTGTGACTGAGCCTGTGCAATGGGCCTCTACACCTGGTATGACACCTTTAAAGGTCGTTTTTGTGGGTCTGATCCTTGAGGGCTCTATACCCATTTTGCGCATTGTGTCCTGATAAAGCAGGTTTAGGCTGCTGCCGCCGTCCATAAGGACTCGAGTGAGGTGAAATCCGTCGATGATTGGGTCTAGGACCAGTGCGGAAAATCCGCCATGACGGATACTAGTGGGGTGGTCCCTGCGATTGAAGGTGATCAGACAGGAGGACCATGGGTTGAACTTTGGGGCGACTGGCTCCAACGCATATACGTCCCTTAGCGCGTGCTTCCGCTCCCTCTTAGGGATGTGGGTTGCATATATCGTGTTCACCGTCCGCACTTGTGGGGGGGACCTCTTCTGTCCTCCGGTGTTCGGCGGCCGGGGCTCCTCCTCGTCATCGCTATGTAACCCCTTATCCTTGTTTTCAGCATTTAACTTGCCGGCCTGCTTGAACACCCAACATTTCCTTGTTGGTGTGGTTGGCTGGCTTGTCGGGGGTGCCGTGTATTTGACACGAGCAATCGAGTATACGGTCCAAACTGGACGGGCCCGGAGTGCTTCTTTTGAATGGCTTTTTCCGCTGACCGGGTTTAGAGCCTCTGAATCCGGCATTGACTGTCGTATCCTCGGTATTGTCGCTATTGATGCGGCGCTTGTGTTTGTTGCGACGTGACCTGCCATTGCTATCCTTGGTATCCGATGTACCATGGTTCTTTGATATGTTATTGCTGCGAGCCAGCCAGCTGTCCTCTCTCGCGCAAAAGCGGGTCATGAGTGTCGTGAGGGCTACAATAGATTTCGGCTTTTCCTGGCCAAGGTGCCGGGCGAGCCACTCGTCGCGGATGTTGTGCTTAAAAGCTCCTAGGGCCTCTGCATCCGGACAGTCGACGATTTGATTTTTCTTTGTCAGGAACCATGTCCAGAATTGCCTGGCCGATTCCGCTGGCTGCTGAATTTAGTGGCTCAAGTCATCGGCATCTGGTGGTCGCACATAGGTGCCCTGGAAGTTGTCAAGGAATGCGACTCCCAGATCTTCCCAACAGCCAATGGATTCTGCTGGTAGGCTGTTGAGCCAATGTCGAACTGGTCCGTTGAGTTTGAGTGGGAGGTATTTGATGGCATGTAGATCGTCACCGCGGGCCATGTGGATGTGCAGGAGGAAGTCCTTGATCCATACCGCAGGATCTGTTGTACCGTCGTATGATTTGATATTTACGGGTTTGAAACCCTCTGGGATTTGGTGATCCATTACTTCGTCTGTGAAGCATAGGGGGTGTGTGGCGCCTCTGTACAGGGCTATATCGCGACGCAGCTCAGATGAGTCTTGTCCGCTGTGTTCAGCCCGGCCGGATTTACTTTTACTGTATCCGGCGTGACGGTTATCGTCTCGCATAGTGGCATGCCCTCATGATACGTAGATCGATCTTGCGTGTTTTGCTTTGTCCTCCAATACGTCTCGCGGGTCTAGCGTGTTTCCCTGTGCCTTGACATTTTTATTTGAGTGGCCTCGGGGTGCGGACTGAGCTTTTGGCTGAAATTCCTCTCTGTCGCGGCCACGAGGTGGCCGATCAGCCGCGTCATACGCTGAAGATGTAGGTTTTAATGCTTCCTCCTTCAGTCGGGGTAGCAACCTGGACTTTGGGTAACTCTTGGAGGGGTGTTCAAGTTCATATTCCTCGGCCGCAAGGACTTCACTCCATCTATCAGCTAGCAAATCTTTATCACCTTGAAGTTGTTGTTGCTTTTTCTTAAGGCTATTTTCCATGGCTATAAGTCGGCGCTTGAAGCGCTCTTGCTCGACGGGATCCTCAGGCACGACAAATTCGTCATCGTCGAGGCTTGCCTCATCTTTGGAGGGAGTCATGTAGTTATCATCCTCCGCCTCTCCATCTGCCACTCTCTCGGGAGGGCTGGCTTCTCCATCCTCCTGCTCTAAATCTTGCTGGAGGGGATTGTCGTCATCTTCGGCACCGTCCGGAGTGCTATTATCTCCTGTGTCGGTATCACCACTTTTGCCTTGGTGAGACTTAGAGTGGCGCCGCTGTCATCGGCGCTTGGGCTGCTTCTTGGAGGGGTCATCCTCCACTGTCCCGTCGCCATTGCCTTCTTTGGGTGTGTCCACCATGTATATATCATATGATGAGGTGGCTGTCCAATGCGTGTGGGCAGTGGTTCCTATTCGTCTCCTGCATCGTCGTCCATACCGTCGATGTCTTCGGAGTCGAAGTCGAGCATGTCGGTCAAATCGTCGACAGTGGCTACTAAGTGGGTGGTGGGTGGGCGGCGAATTTCTTCGTCATCCGCATCCCAATCCTGCCGGACATAGTTCGGCCAGGACTCTCCTGACAAGGAGAGAGACCTTAATGAGTTCAGTATGTCGCCGAAGGGCGAGTGCTGAAAGATATCCGCGGAGGTGAACTCCATGATTGGCACCCAGTCGGATTCGATAGGCACGGGCACAGGCGGTTCGGAGTCCGTGGCCGGGGAAGAATCCGGCAGTTTGGCGTCACGGCTCTCGTGAAGGGTAAGGTCGATACTTGGCTCGATCGCCGCCGAGAATGCGGCCTCCGTGGCGGGGTCTATCCACCCGTCCATGGATGGCGCAATTGGCTCCAAATTGAGGATCGGAGCGGTTGCCGACGCGGTCTCCTGAACACTGTCCGATGGCAGAGCTAAATCATGCTCATCGTGATCGTGCGGCGCACTTGGCAGGGGATCGAATCCGTCTAAGATCAAGTCTCCGCGGATGTCAGACGTGTAGTTTAAGATTCCAAACCTAACCTGGTGGCCAGGGGCGTAACTCTTGATCTGCTCCAGATGGCCAAGCGAGTTGGCCCGCAGTGCGAAGCCGCCGAATACTAAGATCTGTCCGGGGAGAAAAGTCTCACCCTGGACTGCATCACTATCGATGATCGAAGGAGCCATCAAGCCTAACGATGACGACACAGATGAACTCTCAATGAAAGCACCAATGTCGGTGTTAAAACCGGCGGATCTCGGGTAGGGGGTCCTGAACTGTGCGTCTAGGCGGATGGTAATAGGAGGTCGGGGACACGATGTTTACCCAGGTTCGGGCCCTCTTGATATAGGTAATACCCTACGTCCTACTTGATTGTTCTTGATAATTTGATTAGTACAAGAGTTGATCTACCACGAGATCGAAGAGGCTAAACCCTAGAAGCTAGACTATGGTATGATTGTGTGTTGTTCCTACGGACTAAACCCTCCGGTTTATATAGACACCGGAGGGGGCTAGGGTTACACAGAGTCGGTTACAAGGAAGGAGATCTATATATCTGTATTGCCAAGCTTGCCTTCCACGCAAAGGAGAGTCCCATCCAGACACGGGACAAAGTCTTCAATCTTGTATCTTCATAGTCCAACAGTCCGACCAAAGGATATAATCCGGCTGTCCGGATACCCCCTAATCCAGGACTCCCTCACATATCATATCCCACATTTAATTATTATGAGAGAGGGAAATATGGTTGTAGAAATTTTCATGTTACTAAATTACCTCTCATTATGTTGAGATTGTTATTGTTTCTTTCTTCTTCCTTGCATATGCTTGTTTTTGCTTGTCTTGACAATTTATTTACTTATAAAGTACCTATGCATAGGAAGTATGTTAGACTTAAACTTGTTTTTCACATGCTAGATGATGCTCTCTTTGTGTTTCAATTGCTATCTTTCATGTGAGCATCATTAAAATTATCAATGGCTAGCTAAAAGGCTTTAAAGAAAAAAGCACTTGTTGGGAAACAACCTAATATTGTTCTTTTCTGTTTTTATGATTATACACATTATTAGCTCTGTAATAATTGTGTTTTGGTGTTTTAATTAGTGTTTGAGCCAAGCAAGACCTTTGGGATGGCTTACGGTGATAGTTGATTTGATCTTGCTGAAAAACAGAAACTTTTGTGCCCAGTAAAATAATTTTCATTTTTCACAGAAGCGCGATAAAAATACTGATTCTTTTTGCACAAGATTTATTTACAATTTTTCTTTGTTGTCCTAAATTTTCAGAATTTTTGGAGTTACATAAGTATTCAAAGTTTACAGATTACTACATATTGTTCTGTTTTTGATAGATTTTGTTTTCTATGTGTTTTTTGCTTATTTTGATGAATCTATGCGTAGTA
>NC_041380.1:452755888-452841416 GCF_002162155.2 Triticum dicoccoides
ATAGAGAAGTTGGAATACAATAGATATTACAACAATATAAATAAAGAATGAGTTCACAACAGTACCAAAAGTGGTGATTTTATTTTCTTATGCCAACGGATCTCATGAGTTTTCTATTCAGTTTTGTGTTGTGAAGTTTTCAAGTTTTGGGTAAAGATTTGATGGACTATGGAATAAGGAGTGGCAAGATCCTAAGCTTGGGGATGCCCAAGGCACCCCAAGGTAATATTCAAGGACAGCCAAGAGCTTAAGCTTGGGGATGCCCCGGAAGGCATCCCCTCTTTCGCCTTCAATCCATCGGTAAATTTACTTGAGGCTATATTTTTATTCACCACATGCTATGTGTTTTTCTTGGAGCATCTTGTATGATATGAGTCTTTGCTTTTTAGTTTGCCACAATCATCCTTGATGTACACACCTTTTGAGAGGGGCACACTCGAATCGTGAATTTATTAGAATACTCTTGTGCTTCACTTATAGATTTTGAGCTAGGCAATTTTGCTCTAGTGCTTCACTTATATCCTTTTAGAGCAAGGCAGTGGTTTTATTTTATAGAAATTATTGAACTCTCTTGATTCACTTATATTATTTTGAGAGTCTCTCTAAACAGCATGGTGATTTGCTTTGGTTATTAATTCAGTCCTATGATGGGCATCCAAGAGGGATATAATAAAAACTTCCATATAAAGTGCACTGAATAATATGAGAAGTTTGATTCCTTATGATTATTTTGAGATATAAAGATGGTAATATTAGAGTCATGCTAGCGAGTAATTGTGGATTGGTAGAAATACTTGTGTTAATGTTTGTCATTCCCGTAGCATGCACGTATGGTGAACCGTTATGTGATGACGTCGGAGCATGATTTATTTATTGATTGTCTTCCTCATGAGTGGCGGTCGGGGACGAGCGATGGTCTTTTCCTACCAATCTACCCCCCTAGGAGCATGTGTGTTGTACTTTTTTTGATAGATAATAGACTTTTGCAATAAGTATGTGAGTTCTTTATGACTAATGTTGAGTCCATGGATTATACGCACTCTCACCCTTCCACCATTGCTAGCCTCTCTAGTACCGCGCAACTTCCGCCGACGCATTAAACCCACCATATACCTTCCACAAAACAGCCACCATACCTACCTATTATGGCATTTCCATAGCCATTCTGAAATATATTGCCATGCAACTTCCACCGTTCCCTTTATTATGACACGTTTCATCATTGTCATATTCCTTTGCATTATCATGTAGTTGACATCGTATTTGTGGCGAAGATACCATTTATATTTTTTATACATGTCACTCTTGAGTCATTGCACATCCCGGTACACCACCAGAGGCATTCATATAGAGTCATATATTTGTTCTAACTATCGAGTTGTAAAGTAAATAAAAAGTCATATTAATCATCATTATTAGAGCATTGTCCCATGTGAGGAAAGGATGATGGAGACTATGATTCCCCCACAAGTCGGGATGAGACTCCGGACAAAAAAAGAGAGAGAAAAAAAGGGAGAGAAAATAGGCCAAAAAAAAAAATGAGAGAAAAGAGAGAAGGGACAATGCTACTATCCTTTTTCCACACTTGTGCTTCAAAGTAGCACCATGATCTTCATGATAGAGAGTCTCCTATTTTGTCACTTTCATATACTAATGGTAAATTTTCATTATATAACTTGGCTTGTATATTCCAATGATGGGCTTCCTCAAATTTCCCTAGGTCTTCGTGAGCAAGTGAGTTGGACGCACACCCACTTAGTTTCATTTTGAGCTTTCATACACTTATAGCTCTAGTGCATCCATTGCATGGCAATCCCTACTCACTCACATTGATGTCTATTGATGGGCATATCCATAGCCGTTTGATATGCCTAGTTGATGTGTGACTATCTCCTTCTTTTTGTCTTCTCCACAACCACCATATTCTATTAATTCCATCTATAGTGTTATAGCCATGGCTCACGCTCATGTATTGCGTGAAAGTTGAAAATTTTTCAGAACATCAAAAGTATGAAACAATTGATTGGCTTGTCATCGGGGTTGTGCATTATTTAATACTTTGTGTGATGAAGATGGAGCATAGCTAGACTATATGATTTTGTAGGGATAACTTTCTTTGGCCATGCTATTTTGAGAATACATGATTGCTTTATTAGTATGCTTGAAGTATTATTATTTTTATGTAAATATTAAACTTTTCCTTTGAATCTTATGGATCTGAATATTCATGCCACAATAAAAAAATTACATGGATAAATATGTTAAGTAACATTCCACATAAAAAATTATGTTTTTATCATTTACCTACTCAAGGACGTGCAGGAATTAAGCACAGGGATGCTTGATACGTCTCCAACGTATCTACAATTTTTGATTGTTCCATGCTATTATATTATCTGTTTTGGATGTTTTATATGCATTATTATGTTTGGGACAAACTTATTAACCTAGAGCCCAGTGTCATTTTCTGTTTTTCCTTGTTTTTGAGGTCGCAAAAAGGAATATCAAACGGAGTCCAAATGGAATAAAATTTTACGATGATTTTTCTTAGGCCAAAGGACACCAACCAGACTTGGAGAGGAAGTCAGAAGACCCACAAGGCGATGACAAGCCATAGGGACACGCCCTAGGGGGCACCCCCTGGCTTGTGGGGCCCTCGGGAGTCCACCGACCTCCCTCTCAGCTCTATAAATCCTTGGATATTCGATTATCAACAGAAGCATCCACAAAAATACTTTTCCACCCCAACAACCTTATGTTCTCGTGAGATCCCATCTTGGGGCCTTTTCCGGCAATCTGTCGGAGGGGGATTCAATCACGGAGGGCATCTACATCAACCCTATTGCCCTTCTGATGAAGCGTGAGTAGTTTACCTCAGACCTACGGGTCCATACCTAGTAGCTAGATGGCTTCTTCTCTCTCTATGTTCTTCAATACCATGTTCTCCTCGATGTTCTTGGAGTTCTATCCGATGTAATCTTATTTTGCGGTGTGTTTGTCGAGATTCGATGAATTGTGGATTTATGATCAGATTATCTATGAATATTACTTGAGTCTCCTTTGAATTCTTATATGCATGATTTGATATCTTTGTATTTCTCTTCGAATTATCGGTTTGGTTTGGCCAGCTAGATTGGTATTTCTTGCAATGGGAGAGGTGCTTAGTTTTGGGTTCAATCTTGCATGATTTCACCCAGTGTCAAAGTAGGGGTAGCGAGACACGTATTGTATTGTTTCCATCAAGGATGAAAAGATGGGGTTTTCATCATATTGCTTGAGTTTATCCCTCTACATCATGTCATCTTACTTAAGGCGTTACTCCATTCTTTATGAACTTAATACTCTAGATGCATGCTGGATAGTGGTCGATGTGTGGAGTAATAGTAGTAGATACAGGCAGGAGTCAGTCTACTTGACACAGATGTGATGCCTATATGCATAATCATTGCCATGGATATCGTCATAACTTTGCGCTTTTCTATCAATTGCTCGACAGTAATTGATACATCTCCAACGTATCTATAATTTTTAATTGTTCCATGTTATTATATTACCTATTTTGGATGTTTTATATGCATTATTATGCTTGGGACTAAATTATTAACCCAGAGCCCACTGCCAATTTCTGTCTTTCCTTGTTTTTGAGTTTCGCAGAAAAGGAATATCAAATGGAGTCCAAACAGAATAAAACTTTGCGATGATTTTTCTTGGACCAGAAGAAACCCAGGGGATTTGGAGTCCAAGCCAAAAGAGCCATGAGGTGGCGGCAAGGGTGGAGGGTGCGCCCTAGGGGTTGGGGCGTCCCCTACCTTCACTGGTACGCGTTGGTGCTATATAAATGTTTGTAACCCCTTTCTGCGATGGCATTTGGAACCGCCGCCAAGTGAGTGTGGGTGATAGGGGGGTCCTTCCCACATGACCTAGAAACCGTTGGGGATAGGGAGCCTTGATGCATATAGTTGTCCCTATTTTGCCATTTCCGATATCTCGAATACCCCAAACACTTCATCCTTGCTACTCGTTTGTGCTCGCATTGCCATCACAATCGGAGTTTTGTGGTTTTACCTAAAACCAGGCAGAATCCAGGCACAGGAGCTTTCCAGACAGTTTCCAGGCACGGGAGTTTTACGATGCTTGGCACATCACAAATAGTTCTCGATTATAAACTGTGTATGATAGGTAAACAATCACACACATTTAGTTTTCCCGCACAGTATGTGATCGTGTCTGACACCACACACGCTTTGCAAACGGAAACTGTGTGCATGCTTGCACACGTTTCCTCCCTGTGAACCGTCTCGGATTATGGTGTATATTGCAAATGTTTTTGTTTTACCAACCGTGTGTGCTGTAATGACCTGCACAACGTAATTTCGCCCTAGTTTAATTACCGCTATTTAAAATTGTACCTAATTTAAACTTGAAAGTAGGCTATAGCTTTATTCATATCCATCAGGTTCAGACAACCAATGCATTTTTCGATTCACAGGTACATATGTTTACGAATTACATAAGCACCAAATAAAGAATGATGAACCGGGGTTCTATACTTGTACTATTACATATGGTAAAGAAAGAGGCGACAGACATTCCGGTTGCTGAAGAAGGTGAAGCGGAATGGCCCTATTGTGCTCTCCTGGATGCAGAAGGCATGCAAGACTCTAGTCCAACCACTTGTGATAGCCGACAGGTAATCATGTAGTTTGAGAGGTAATCTTGACTAAACTGCTTCAGGATCCATTGCAAAAGAAAAAAGATTCAGATATTGTCATCTAACACAACTCATTACGGGCAGTAAAGAGAAGGATACAGGGTTCTTACTTACCATCCTACAGTTCACTGTTGTCTTGCATAAAGTGTAAATAAATAGTCCGATTGACATCTTTTCACCCATTTTAATAACAATCTTTATCAGTTTCCTCACTTGATGTTGGTTCATGAATATCTCATTGCCCCATACGCAGAAAGGGTCGAAGTGTGGATCTTTGGCAATGATATATGTACCTAAAAGCACCAAGTTAATATTAGAAGGTAAACAACAATTGAAAAATGATGTAGTACAACACTCCCTCCATCCCATTATATAAGATTTTATTACATGTATATCTAGACATCATCAGAACATTAAAGTAACACTCTTCCTTGTTGCTATGTAGCCTGTGATTGCATATTTAGTCATTCAGTACAATGCATGTTGCTATGTAGCCTCAGATATATTAAATATGGCCCAAGTTAACCTAGAGATAAATGGGTTACAGATATATACAGTGAAATGTCCGATTCGAGGATTAATCCCTTATCAGCCCCAAGCTATATGGTACCAGCTACCGATATCCTGAACAGTGATTACATATAAGCAATGCGATGAAACTAACCTCAATGGAAAACAACACTATTCTCAATATTGTCCTGCATGAGTACATATAAAGGCATGTTAAGCACAACAGGCTAAACATCAACCAAATATATACATGGTAGACAACATAATCTACAAATGGTAGCTTTAGTGTGCAGGCTTAAGCACGCTAGCTAAGCAAAACAAGAAGTGGAAATGTGTGTTAACTGCATTGATGACCCACAAGTATATGGGATATATTGTAGTCCTTTCGATAAGTAAGAGTGTCGAACCCAACGAGGAGCAGAAGGAACTGATACGCAGTTTTCAGTAAGGTGTTCTCTGCAAGCACTGAAATTATCGGTAACGGATAGTTTTGTGATAAGGTAATTTGTAACGGGTAACAAGTAATAAAAGTAAATAAAGTGCAGAAATATGGCCCAATCCTTTTTGTAGCAAAGGACAAGCCTGGACAAACCCTTATATAAAGGAGAACACTCCCGAGGACACATGGGAATTATCGTCAAGCTAGTTTTCATCATGTTCATATGATTCACGGTTGGTACTTTGATAATTTGATATGTGGGTGGACCAGTGCTTGGGTGCTACCCTTCCTTGGACAAGCATCCCACTTATGATTAACCCCTCTGTCGGTGTCAAAACCGGCGAATCTCGAGTAGGGGGTCCCGAACTGTGCGTCTAGGATCGATGGTAACAGGAGACGGGGGACACGATGTTTACCCAGGTTCGGGCCCTCTCTATGGAGGGAAAACCCTACTTCCTGCTTGATTGATCTTGATGAATATGAGTATTACAAGAGTTGATTTTCCACGAGATCGTAATGGCTAAACCCTAGAAGTCTAGCCTATGAATATGGTAATGAGTATATGTGGTGTCCTTTCCGGACCATCCTCTTCTGTTTATATAGACACCGAGGGGATCTAGGGTTTACATGGAGTCGGTTACATAAGAAGGAATCTTCGGTCGCCAAGCTTGCCTTCCATGCCAAGTAGAGTCCAATCCGGACACGGTGCAGTCTTCGGCCTTCATGTCTTCACAACCCATCAGTCTGGCCCAAAGGATAACAGGACGGACGCCCGAGGACCCCTTAGTCGAGGACTCGCTCAGTAGCCCCTGAACCTGGCTTTCAATGACGAGGAGTCTGGCGTGCAGATTGTCTTTAGAATTGCAAGGTAGGTTCCCCTTTCTCCGAACTCCAAAATAGTCTTCGGATGCGACGATAGTATCCGGACTTGTCACATACCACACACAACCGCAGAGAGAATATATATTTTCACACGAGTTCCATCCACTGACAGCTTTTTACAACACAACATTGTGTTTGTTCGGTCATAATTTCGAACCGCTTTTCGTCTGTCGCTCCATGTTTTGAGACGCGCTTGCCATTGGCACGTCTTGTCAAAGCAGAGACCGTGTCCCCTTATCGCGGGATTCTCATCGATGCGGGCATGGGTAACCCAACCATGACGTTTATACAGCCCTTGGGAATAGGAGAATTTTTAGGATGAGTGGGGAGGCGCTTGATATTTGCGGCCTTTATAAGGGGATAAGAACACTCTCCCTTTACCCACACCCTTCTTCATCTTCAGTCCTTCCGTCCTCGAGCTCTAGCGTCCAAGCTTTAGCTTTTCCTCTTTCGAGAAGGCACTCCAATCATGTCCGGATCTGGAGCTGGAGGCAAGTGGATGGCCTCCTCCGTTGAGAAGAAGGACATCACGGAGCTCCGGGAGGCCGGCTATTTAGCCAAGGAGATTGCTCACCGACTCCCCAAAAAAGGGCAAATCATCCCTACCCCTAAGCCCCATGAGAGGGTTGTGTTTCTCATACACTTCATCCGTGGGCTGGGATTCCCTCTTCATCCATTTGTTCGTGGATTGATGTTTTACTATGGGTTGGACTTCCACGATCTGGCCCCCAACTTTATCCTCAATATCTCCGCATTCATAGTTGTGTGCGTAGCCTTTCTCTGCATCCCACCTCACTTTGGCCTATGGCTGAAGACTTTTAATGTAAAGCCAAAGGTGGTGCGCGGCCGACAGGCCGAGTGCGGAGGTGCCATGGTGGGCAAGATGCCCAATACCACCTGGCTCAAAGGCTCCTTCGTAGAGATGGTGAAGGGATGACAATCGGGGTGGTTCTATATCACCGAGCCGCGTGACACCAACTGGGCGGCGGCTCCCAAATTCCGATCCGGAGTCCCGATGCGGCTTACCTCCTGGCAAGAGAAGGGCCTGACCTGGGGATCTTTGGAAGAGATCACAGGGCTCCAAACGTGCCTCCAGAATATGATAACCAGGAAGATCAAGCTTGTTGATGTGATCCAGGTCATGCTTATATGATGGATCCTTCCATGTCAGCGCCGGACCTGTTATTTGTGGGAGTTCGATTCAGCCGAGCACCAGATGCTGCTAAGGCTTTTCGGCACGATGCGCAAAGATATTTGGAAGGTGCTCTCCAAGGGCAGCGAGATGCCGCCACCCTTGACCAAAGATTGCGGACTCAACTCTAAGCGTCAGGCCAATTTGGTAAGCCATCAAGGTATAGTCTTTAAGGACACACCTCTAGGAAGGATACTAAGTCTTCTTATCAATTTCTTTTTTAGGCCTGGGTCGACCTAGCGGGACGGATTAATAGTCCGGCTCCACTGCCCAAAGACGAAGAAACCCCACTCCTTACGGAGATGCTATTTCCGGCACCTTACGACGTGATGGAGAAGAAGGTCAAAACCACGGCCAAGGGGACCAGGAGTGGGCTTCGCCGAAGGAGCACCTTGGTCATCTTGTCTGACGATGAGACAGACCCCTCAGCCGCTGACGATGACGACGAGGAGGGAGGCGACTCGCCTCCTGTGGGAGGAAGGGAGAAAAGGGAGGCCTCCATGAGTTTGGAGGCGGAGGCGCCTAAGAGGGGGAGAGGCTCCCTCGCAGATAACTCCGTGTGGGATGTTGATAGTAGTCCAGAGCGACCTCACCGGACCAAGCCTCGGGCCGCCTCATGAGTACCAGAATCAAGAACATCTGGCCTTCTCGGTTTGTAATATTGATACATCTTAAACCTTGTCATTGCAGTCCAGCACGCGATGGCTCCCCACGATCATCGACAGAGGATTCGCTGGACTCGAAGGAGATGGCTAGCATGTCTCTGCCACCTGCTCATTCCATCTCAACCAAGGGTGATGACGAGGTGGTGTCCAAAAAGACTTTCCCGGACTAAGGGGGAGATTTCTGAGACCATCGGAGTGACGTCCCAGGATGACTCCTCGGCCGCCAGACATACAGGGGAAAAGTCCCCACGGGGACTGGTGACGGGGCCTAAGTTCCCTTAGGGCCACAGCCGAATACCATTCAGGAGATCTACATGGCTTCGGGGTCCAGCGAACGGCATTCCCCCAAGGAGGGAATGTGCTTGTTCCACCGGTGACCTCTGTCCAACCAGAGGCACTGGATAATCTACTGGAGGCGCTACGAGGCGCCTCTATCGTAGATGAGCATCGTGTCCTTATGGACACGGTAATAGAGAAGGTTTAGTTTGTCAAAAGCGGACTGACCGAAGCCTGCACTAGCCTTCTAACGGGCTTTGAGGTAAGTAATGTGATTGTAGGAAAAATATCACCGTAGAGACAGTAGCCCCTAATGCTCTGTTTGGTGTTCGGGAGGAAAAGCCAAACATAGGATCGAGAATAAATATCGCAGGTGTCTGACATGAGTTGTCTATGTGAATAAGCAGGTATCGCTGCAGGCTGCCACTACTCATGCTGCGGAAGTTTCCGGACTGAAGCAGAAACTAGAGCGGGCCGAGGAGGAGCTCGGCCTCGTGAAGAAGCAGCTGGAGGATAGCCAAGGTACGCAGGAACCTGTGGGTACATTTCGAAAAAAATGAGTAGTCCAACCGGACTAAAGCGTCATAAACTTTATTAGGATCCACGACCGACGTGGGATGCCCTTAAGAAAGCGCTAGCCGAGGCCGAGGACAAAGCGGCCAAGGAACGCGCCTTGCGTGAGAAGCACGAGCCCCGGGTTGGCGAGGCACAACAACAGCTCCAGGGCGCGATAGAGAGGTTTGAGTCCTTGGAGCGCGATTGTAAGGTGCAAGAGTCTGAATTGGCGAAGGCCTGCCAGAGCGTGCAGGATGCACAAGCCGAAGGCCAGAGCGCCCTCCAGGAAGTTCAGGCGGCCAAGAAGATTACGGCTGGTAAATCTTTCACCATGCATAGCAAGTGTGTAGAAGAAATGTTCCTTGTACTTATCCCAAATTTGGATTTTCCAGGGGTGTTTACAGATCTGCCGCGCAGTGTGTCAAATGCTGCCGAGCATTATAGAGCTGAAGAAGGGATGTCTACGGAGAAGCTGTTCTGGTCCCAATATTTGGGATCCGAACATCCGGTGCCCTTCAGCAACCAGCTAAAGCAGTTGGTCGAGCTGCATAGGTTGGCAGAGCTAGCCATGAAGGACCTGATAGTCTGGCTGTGGCCTGCCGATCCTATACCTAGAACCTACTTCGGGCTTGTGCAGCGGCTTGTGAGTGCTTGTCCGCGGCTCGAAGCCGTGAAGCAGTCGGTCTGTATTCAAGGTGCGCGTATGGCCTTTGTCCGCGTCAAGACGCATTGGGCAAAGCTGGATGCCAAGAAGCTGATGACCGAGGGACCGCCGGAGGGCAAGGAGCATCGTCGACCCGAGCATTATTTTGAAGGTGTCCTGGAGGGGTCCCGCCTTGTGGCGGAGCAATGTTCAAAGGATATCATATTCCCATGAGAACATGTGTATTACCTTGCCCTGTAATAAGGAACAATGGTGTTTATGTAGTATAATGCTTATGATTATAATTTACCTCCTGTGCGGCCGTTTATTAACTCTGAGGGTTGACCAGTCGTCGGCTTCTGCCCCCACGTAGATAGTACGGGGGTGTGATACGTCCATTTTGCATCATGTTTTTATATCGATAGTTATTGCATTATGGGCTGTTATTACACATTATGTCACAATACTTATGCCTATTCTCTCTTATTTTACAAGGTTTACATAAAGAGGGAGAATGCCGGCAGTTGGGATTCTGGGCTGGAAAAGGAGCAAATATTAGAGACCTATTCTACACAGCTCCAAAAGTCCTGAAACTTCACGGAAGACGTTTTCAGAATATATAAAAAATACTCAACAGAAGAGACTCACCAGGGGGGCCACACCCTGCCCACGAGGGTGGGGGCGCGCCCTACCCCCTGGCCACGCCCCCCTACCTCGTGGGCCCCTTGGTGGCCCTCCGGTGGCCATCTTCTGCTATATGAAGTCTTTCGATGGAAAAAAAATAAGAAGCCATCTTCTCGGACGAAACTCCGCCGCCACGAGGCGGAACCTTGGCGGAATCAATCTAGGGCTCCGGCAGAGCTGTTTTGCCGGGGAAACTTCCCTCCGGGAGGGGGAAATCATCGCCATCATCATAACCAACGCTCCTCTCATCGGGAGAGGGCAATCTCCATCAACATCTTCATCAGCACCATCTCCTCTCAAAACCCTAGTTCATCTCTTGTATCCAATTCTTGTCTCCAAGTCCTGGATTGGTGCTAGTAGGTTGCTAGTAGTGTTAATTACTCCTTGTAGTTGATGCTAGTTGGTTTAATTGGTGGAAGATCATATGTTCAGATCCTATATGCATATTAATACCCCTCTGATTATGAACATGTTTATGCTTTGTGAGTAGTTACTTTTGTTCCTGAGGACATGGGAGAAGTCCTGCTATTAGTAGTCATGTGAATTTGGTATTCGTTCGATATTTTGATGAGATGTATGTTGTCTCTCCTCTAGTGGTGTTATGTGAACGTCGACTACATGACACTTCACCATTATTTGGGCCTAGAGGAAGGCATTGGGAAGTAATAAGTAGATGATGGGTTGCTAGAGTGACAGAAGCTTAAACCCTAGTTTATGCGTTGCTTCGTAAGGGGCTGATTTGGATCCATATATTTCATGCTATGGTTAGGTTCACCTTAATACTTTTGTTGTAGTTGCGGATGCTTGCAATAGAGGTTAATCATAAGTGGGATTCTTGTCCAAGTAAGGACAGTACCCAAGCACCGGTCCACCCACATACCAAATTATCAAAGTACCGAATGCGAATCATATGAACGTGATAAAACTAGCTTGATGATATTCCCATGTGTCCTCGGGAGCGCTTTTCTCTATATAAGAGTTTGTCCAGGCTTGTACTTTCCTACAAAAAGGATTGGGCCACCTTGCTGCACTTTATTTACTTTTGTCACTTGTTGCTCGTTACAAATTATCCTATCACAAAACTATATGTTAGCACTTACTTCAGTACTTGCAGAGAATACCTTGCTGGAAACCGCTTATCATTTCCTTCTGCTCCTCGTTGGGTTTAACACTCTTACTTATCGAAAGGACTATGATAGATCCCCTATACTTGTGGGTCATTGGACTCTTTTCTGGTGCCGTTGCCGGGGAGTGAAGCGCCTCTGGTAGGTGGAATTTGGTAAGGAAAAATTTATATAGTGTGCTGAAATTTAGTGTCACTTGTTACTATAGAAAGTAGTCCTCTGAGGGGCTTGTTTGGGGTATCTTCACCCCGACCAGTAGAGCAAAGAGTTGCTCCTCAACCTACTCAACCTACTGAAAATGAAAATGAAAATGAAAATGTTTGCTTTGAAATTCCTTCGAGTATGATAGAAAAACTGCTAGCTAATCCTTTTTTAGGAGATGGAACAAAACATCCTGATGAGCATCTGATATATGTGGATGAAGTTTGTGGATTATTTAAGCTTGCAGGTGTACCCGGAGATGTTGTTAAGAAGAAGGTATTCCCTTTATCTTTAAAGGTAGATGCGTCGACATTGTATAGGCTATGTGATGATATGGGGTCTTGGAATTACAAACGATTGAAATTGGAATTTCATCAGAAGTTTTATCCTATGCATATTGTTCATCGTGATCGCAATTATATATATAATTTTTGGCCTCGCGAAGGAGAAAGAATTGCTCAAGCTTGGGGGAGGCTTAAATCAATGTTATATTCATGCCCTAATCATGAGCTCTCAAGAGAAATGATTATTCAAAAAAATTATGCTCGGCTTTCTGTTAACAATCGCACCATGCTTGATACTTCATGTGCTGGATCTTTTATGATGAAGATTATTGAATTCAAATGGGATTTATTGGAAAGAATTAAATGCAACTCTGAAGATTGGGACCTCGACAAAGGTAAGGAGTCAGGTATGACACCTAGGTTTGATTGTGTTAAATCTTTTATGGATACCGATGTTTTCCGTAAGTTTAGCACTAAATATGGACTTGACTCTGAAATAGTAGCTTCTTTCTGTGAATCTTTTGCTACTTATGTTGATCTCCCCAAGGAGAATTGGTTAAAATATCATCCTCCCATAGAAGTAAAAGTAGATGCACCTATTAAATTTGAAGAAAAGATTGTCACTTATAATGATCCTATTGTTCCTACTTCTTATGTTGAGAAACCACATTTTCCTGTTAGGATAAAGGATCATGCTAAAGCTTCAACTGTAGTTCGTAAAAGCAATATTAAAACTTATACACCTCATGAGCAAGTTAAAGTTGAACCTAATATTGCTATTGTTAAAGATCTCTTGTCTGATAATATTGATGGGCATGTTATTTATTTCTGTGATGAAACTGCTAGAATTGCTAAACCTTGTGCTAAAGATAAACCTAGACCTGTAGTATGCATGCCTGTTATTTCTGTTAAAATAGGATATCATTGTTATCATGGCTTATGTGATATGGTTGCTAGTGCTAGCGCAATACCTATTAGCCTATATAGAGAAATTATGCATGATATTGCACCTGTTGAGTTAGAAGATATTGATGTCACAATTAAACTTGCCAATAGAGATACTATTTCACCAATGATGTTGAAGTCATGTGTGGGAAAACTAAATATCCTACTGATTTTCTTGTTCTTGGTTCCCCACAAGATAGCTTTTGTCCCATTATATTTGGTAGACCCTTCTTAAATACCGTTAATGCTACCATAGATTGCAAAAGGGATATTGTTACTATCGGTTTAGATGATATGACTCATGAATTTAATTTCTCTAAATTCAGTAGACAACACCGTGAAGAAGAATTACCTAGTAAGGATGAAATTATTGGTCTTGCCTCTATTGCCGTACCTCCTAGTGATCCTTTAGAAAAATATTTGCTAGACCATGAAAATGATATGTTTATGAATGAAAGAAGGGAAATAAATGAAGTATTCTTTAAATAGGAACCTATTCTGAAACACAATTTGCCTGTTGAAATCCTAGGGATCCTCCTCCACCCAAGGGTGATCCCGTGTTTGAGCTTAAACTGTTGCCTGATACTCTTAAATATGCTTATCTTAATGAGAAAAAGATATACCTTGTTATTATTAGTGCTAACCTTTCAGAGCATGAGGAAGAGAGATTATTGAAAACTCTGAAGAAGCACCATGCTGCTATTGGGTATACTTTTGATGATCTTAAGGGCATTAGTCCCACTCTATGTCAACATAAAATTAATTTGGAAGAAGATGCTAAACCAGTTCGTGATCATCAACGACGGCTGAACCCTAAAATGAAAAAAGTGGTAAGAAAGGAGATACTAAAGCTCCTTGAGGCAGGTATAATTTATCCCGTTGCTGATAGTCAGTGGGTAAGTCATGTCCATTGTGTCCCTAAGAAGGGAGGTATTACTATCGTTCCTAATGATAAAGATGAATTGATTCCTCAAGAAATTATTACAGGTTATAGGATGGTAATTCATTTCTGCAAATTAAATAAGGCCACTAAAAAGGATCATTACCCCTTATCTTTTATCGGTCACATGCAAGAAAGATTATCTAAACATACACATTTTTTGCTTTCTATATGGTTATTCTGGTTTCTCTCAAATACCTGTGTCAGCGAAGGATCAAACAAAGACTACTTTTACTTGCCCTTTTGGTACTTTTGCTTATAGATGTATGCCTTTTGGTTTATGTAATGCACCTGCTACCTTTCAAAGATGCATGATGGCTATATTCTCTGACTTTTGTGAAAAGATTTGTGAGGTTTTCATGGATGATTTCTCCGTCTATGAATCTTCTTTTGATGATTGCTTAAGCAACCTTGATTGAGTTTTGCAGAGATGTGAAGAAAGTAATCTTGTCTTGAATTGGGAAAAGTGCCACTTTATGGTTAATGCAGGTTTTGTCTTGGGGCATAAAGTTTCTGAAAGAGGTATTGAAGTTGATAAAGCCAAGGTTGATGCTATTGAAAAGATGCCATGTCCCAAGAACATCAAAGGTATAATAAGTTTCCTTGGTCATGCCGGTTTTTATAGGAGGTTCATTAAGGACTTCTCAAAAATCTCTCGGCCTCTGACTAATTTATTACAAAAAGATATACCATTTGTCTTTGATGATGATTGTGTAGAAGCATTTGAAATACTTAAGAAAGCATTGATCTCTTCACCTAATTTTCAGCCACCTGATTGGAATTTACCCTTTGAAGTTATGGGTGATGCTAGTGATTATGTTCTAGGTGTTGTTCTAGGGCAAAGAGTTGATAAGAAATTAAACGTTATTCAATATGCTAGTAAAACCTTAGACAATGCTCAAAGAAATTATGCTACTAGTGAAAAAGAATTCTTAGCAGTTGTATTTTTCTTGTGATAAGTTCAAACCTTATATTGTTGATTCTAAAGTAACTATTCACACTGATCATGCTGCTATTAAATATCTTATGGAAAAGAAAGATGCTAAACCTAGACTTATTAGATGGGTTCTCTTGCTACAAGAATTTGACTTACATATTTGTGATAGAAAGGGAGCTGAGAACCCCATTGCAGACAACTTGTCTAGGTTAGAAAATGTGCTTGATGACCCACTACCTATTGATGATAGCTTTCCTGCTGAGCAATTAAATGTTATAAATGCTTCTCATACTTCTCCATGGTATGATGATTATGCTAATTACATTGTTGATAAGTTTATACCACCTAGTTTCACATACCAGCAAAATAAAAAGTTTTTCTATGATTTGAGGCATTACTTTTGGGATGACCCACATCTTTATAAATGAGTAGATGGTGTTATTAGACGTTGTGTACCTAAGCATGAACAGGAACAGATCCTACGCAAGTGTCACTCCGAAGCTTATGGAGGACACCATGCTGGAGATAGGACTGCACATAAGGTATTGCAATCTGGTTTTTATTGGCCCACTCTCTTCAAGGATGCCCGTAAGTTTGTCTTATCTTGTGATGAATGTCAAAGAATTGGTAATATTAGTAGACGTCAAGAAATGCCCATGAACTATTCACTCGTTATTGAACCATTTGATGTTTGGGGCTTTGACTTTATGGGACCTTTTCCTTCCTCTAATGGTTATACACATATTTTAGTTGTTGTTGATTACGTTACTAAGTGGATAGAAGCTATTCCAACTATGTCGGATTTTGAGTTCCGGCAGACCCTTGAGGTTCGAACACTGGGGTGCGCGCGGAGGTTTCGCCTTCTACCTACCTGCACCCCACCGCCACACTAAGATCTAAGCTATGGAAAGAACAGCACAAGAGACACAGGGTTTATACTAGTTCGGGCCACCATTGTGGTGTAATACCCTACTCTAGTTTGTGGTGTGGTGGATTGCCTCTTGGGCTGATGATGATGAGCAATACAAGGAGGAACAGCCTAGCAATGGTCTATTCCTGGCTTGGGGGATGAACTGCTAGGAGGAGTTCAGTCACCCTTCTCTCTCTCTCTCTGTGTGATGCTACTCGATCTGATCCCAGCTTGTTTCTGTGTTGGCCAATCTTCGATCCTCTCTCCCCTAGGGGTGGCTAGTCCTATTTATAGGCGAAGGCCCTGGGCCTCTTCCCAAAAATTGAGCGGGAAGGGCGCCAACAATTGGCCATTTTGAAGGGGAACATCTGGTACACTTATCCTGACTAAAGTTGGTCCTCGCCTGCCAAAGGCTCTGGTGGTGACGCTGGCTTGGGCTCCACAATGACTTCCTCCCTGCCGTTGGGCTGGTCTTGGTCTCGTTGCATCGAAACGGGTGCCTTTGCTTGATGCTCTCGCATATGCTTGCTCCCTTTGCACCAAAGAGGAAAGAAGGACACTGCGCGGGCTGGCGCCTGCCTGGCGCCCTTGATCGTCATGGCTTGCATCATGGGCACCTCGTGAGGTACCCCGCCTTGATCTCTCCACCTCCTCACGAGCCAGCCTGATGAGGCCGTGCCTGAGGAAGCTCCGTGTCGTCCGCCCCGTGAGGCTTGGCCCCTCACGAGGGTCTTGGGTCTATGTCGATGAAGATGGGCCGTGCTGGGCCCCCCTTTGAGCCACCCCGCAGGCCGCAGGCAGGCAAGTCTGGGGACCCCCGTTCCCAGAAAGCCGACAGTAGCCCCCGGGCCCAAGGCACGCCCGGACTTGGCCGTGCAGGGAGGCGAAAGGGCAAGAGCGAAGCGCCGCGGGCCCTAACAGCCTGCGGCCTTGGGCACCGCGTGGCGGTTGGTTGGACGTGGGCGTCTCCACTTCCCCATGGTGCCTCGGCAACTGCACGGACTAGACAAGTCCCTGCATGCAAAGTGGGTCATGATTACCTGCGATCGTGGAGGCCGACGGTGCTTCGATGATGTTCTTCAAGGTCTTCGATGCGAACGGGCGCCGGCTGGAGTGATGCCCCGGGAGAGGTGGTCGGGACCCTGATACGGCGAGGGCTAGGCCCGCCGACCGCTTCCTTGGCGGCTCCTCAGGCGGCGGAGGCGTCGGAGGATCCAGCGACTCCGGCGAGCTCTTCGCGACCCCGGAGACGAGCGATGACAGCTACGAGCCCCCAAGCCGGCGCCCCTCCTGGAGCAGGGCGGGCTTGTCAGGCCGTCGCCGACTCTGATCTGGACGGGGTTGGCGTCGGTGCTTGACGGCCCACTGTTGACGATGGCGTCTTTTGTAGGGGCGCGTGTAGTTAGCGTCCTTTTAGAATCTGTTCCCTGCGAGGAATCAAAGACGCGTCCCGTGGGGGCTTGTAAGGTGACTGTGATCCTATTTGTCAATATAACCCTTGTCATAGAATTGTGCGAGTTGCTCATTCCGTCTTAGCTCAGTTCTCCCTTTCGAACCTCACGAGGGCTTGGTGCTCTGCGCCGACAGGTCCCAGTCCCAAGGCGGCTTCAGCCGTCGCTGGTATGCCAGGTCGCGATGCCGTGGTCAAGGCCAGGAGGTGAGCGACCCGGGGTCCGGTAAGAGCCCCTGAGTTGCGATGCTCAGGAGGTCCCCTTTGGCGCTCAAGCAACCGTCATTCGGTGAGAAAGGAGAGCGGCGTTGCTAACACGAGATTGCATTAGGTGCGGGGATGGTGCCACGGTAGCTGGTGCTTCCGGGTGGTGACTTATCTCGAGAATCAGGGACTGCTCCCTGGTGTGCTGCCGGGTCCGTGCGCCGGCAGGCGTGAGGTTGCTTGGCGAGGTCCTCGCTTGTCCCTCCCCTCTCACCTTTGCTTCCCTTTCTGCTCTACGTCCTCGGGTCCCGGCCCTTGAGCGAGTCTCAGCCGTCGCTGGTATGCCAGGTCGCGATGCCGTGGACAAGGCCAGAGGGTGAGGGCTGGAGAGCCAGTAGGAGCCCTGAGACGCGATGCTCAGGCACCCCCCCTTTAATGTGCAAGCGCTTCGTGTGGATGAGAGTGAAGGAGACAGCGCAAGGGCCTCGCTTGACGCAGCTCCTTTAGGAGATCCTGTAGACCCATCATAGAAAGAACGAGGGGTTGCCATGACAATTGACAGTCAGCCGTTGGTTGCTTCCTTGGGGTGATGAGGCACTGAAGGCTTGACGAGGTGGCGCCATGCGGGGCTGCCGTGGCCAGAGCTCAGCCATTCAGGTTTGTCGGTGTTGCAGGGACGGACCCATGCGCAAGCGCCGTGCCATTTTGGGAGCAGCTCCGTCAGTTGGCGTCAGTTGAGCGGGCAACTAGGTCAAACACATTAGCCGCGAAGGAGTGGAATCATTCAAATAGATGCTGGGAAGGCGGACATCACTGGGTTAGGCCCGAGCGACTTGGGGATGATGCAGACCGAGGGGCGCCCCAACAAGGTAAGCTAACAACATGAAATAAAAGGGATACATGCCGCAGGGACGGACCCACGCGGCCTGGGAATAATGCATCCCTGGGGGGCGCTCCCAGCTGGAAATGAAACCTGAAAATGTCACCTGATGATGTTGAGGACGAAGCAGCGTTGGTGTAGCAGACTCGGTGGCTGCGGAAGCCGATCCTCACGAGCCCCCAGGCCCAGGGGCCTCGGGAGGCTCCGGAGGCGCTGGTGGCTCCTCGCGGACCATCTCCATCTCCGCCAGGGCCGCGGAACGCCTGGCCTCTTGAGCCCCCATGATGCCCCTCATGAGGCGCTGGTACGTGGCAGCCGCGCTCGGCAAGCCGTAAGGCATGCGAACGTAGCTGTGGGGCGGACCTTCGCAGCGCCCCACTCGCGAGGGCCAGAGGTGCTCCAGAGAGGCGACTCGATTGAGCCCAGGTATGTCGATGCAGACGCGTAGCCCACCATCCTCGCTTGGATTGGGAGCCACAGCTGGTAGGCGGCGGCCGCCTCTCAGGCTCTCGACTCCTGTAGCTCCTGAATGGCCTTGCTGACGAATTCCTGAGGGTCTGGCCCTCCTTGCCTTACTCGTTCTTGAGGGAAACGTGCTTCGAAACACGCCTCTATGTGGTGCCCAAGCGCCTCCCTCGTGACCCTAGCCAGGTCGGTGGCCCTCCAGGGGAGAGCCCCCGAGCCCTGCCTGAGGAGGGCGTCGGGCGTGCTTTCCTATGCGATGGAAGGAGGTTCCCCCTGGGCAGGCACGGGCCCTGAGGGGCCTGCCTCCTGAGGAGCCGGGCCGGATGATGTCTTCTTCTTCTTGGGGGTGGCCTCGGGAAGCCTCCTGCTTCCGCGATCCGGGTCTTCTAGTGATGCGGCCTAAAAGGCTCGTTCCAGGGAACACACCGCGTCCTTCTCTTCACAGGGCACCGTGATGACTCCGCCACTTCCTGGCATCTTGAGGACGTTGTAGCCGTGGTGAGTCACGGACATGAACTTGGCCAGCGCTGGGTACCCGAGGATGGCGTTGTACGGCAGGCGAATGTGAGCGACGTCGAAGTCGATGAGCTCGGTGCGGTAGTTGTTGCGTGCCCCGAAGGTGACAGGGAGGCGGACCTGCCCAATCGGGACCGTGGACCGTCGGTGACTCCAGAAAAAGGCTTGGTTGGCTGAAGCTGGTTGTAGGGCACTTGGAGATTGTTGAATGTTTCCACGGACAAGACGTTGAGCCCTGCCCCGCCATCGATGAGGGTCCTGGTGACCAGCACGTTGCTGATGATTGGGGAACAAAGCATCAGGAGGACTCCGGCCGTGGCCGCACACTTGAGCTAAACGTGATGGCGCACGCTGACCACCTGAGAGGGCGCGTGGCTTCAAGCTCGGGGAGGACTGCATTCACTTCGCGGGTGAACTGCTTGAAGATGCGTTGAGAGGCTGGGGCTTGAGCCCCGCCTAGGATGCAGGTGATCGTGCGCGGCTCCTGGAAGCACCCAGCCCCCTCGTCCTGATGGCGGTCCTCGTTTCTCCTTGGCTGCGGCGGTAGCGGAGGGAGGCCTGCGTTGCCTTGCGGGCAATTCTCGGGAGGCTGATCCCTCCAGTCTCCCTCGCGAGGCAGGTCTTGCCAGCGATCCTCACGAGGTCGATCGCACCACCCTTGGCGCGGGTAGCGGTCTTCCCAGCGTCCTGCGTTCCTTCCTCCTCCTCGACCGTAGCCCCGGTCACCGCGGTCGGGATGACGACCGATCCTTCCTTCTCGCACGGCTCGGAGCTCTTGACATTCGTTGGTGTTGTGGGTGTGGAGGTCGTGGTACACACAGTACCGACTGCCCTTGGAAGATTCGGGCTGATCTCTGCCCCGTTTGGTGTCTGGTTCTGCCGCGAGCACGGCAGCTCCCTTGCGCTTCACATCCTTGGCCTTGGGCTTCATCTCTTCTGGGTCTGTGGCAGGCAGCTCGAGGAGGGAGAGACGCCCTTCCTCAGCCCTGGCGCACTTGGTCGCCAAGTTGAACAGCTCCAAGGGAGTGCAGAGGTCTTCATGCATCGCCAGCTCCTCCTTCATCTTGACGTCGCGCACGCCGTTGGAGAAGGCTGAGATGATGGCCTCCTCGGTCACCTTGGGAAACTTGAGGCGTGCGTTGTTGAAGCGCTGGATGTACTTCTGCAGGATCTCTCCGGGTTGTTGCTTGATGCGGCGCATGTCGCTCACGGCGGGTGGCCGGTCACGAGTACTTTGGAAGTTGGCCATGAAGCGGGTGTGCATCTCGTCCCAGGAGGAGATCGTGCTTGGAGCTAGGTTCAGGAGCTAGGTGCGGGCCCCGTCCTTGAGCGCCGTGGGAAACTAGTTCGCCATGACCTTCTCATCTCCGTTGGCATCTTCGATGCCTAGCTCATAGAGCTGGAGGAACTCCGCAGGGTCGACCGTGCCGTCGTAACGAGGAGGCAGGTCTGGCTTGAACTTGTCGGGCCACGCAACGCTGCGTTGCTCAGTGGTGAAGGCACGGCAGCCTGCTGTGGCCACAGGAGGCCTTGGGTGACGGAGAGCTTGGTCTTGCAGGTCCCCATGCGCTGCAGCTGGGAGCAGCGCGGGGTCTTGATGTGCGGGAGCAGGAGCATGGCCGCGACGTGCCGGAGCAGGGAGCGCCCGGGCAGCTTCTCGCGGGCGAGGGACTTCTTGGCAACTCTGCTCTTGCTGCGCTGGCACCTGGCGGAGCGGGTTCCGCCCAGGGGCCACGCGCCTTGGAGCCTGGGCGCCTTCTTGAGGAGGAGGCAGCTGGGGCGCCCCCGGAGCTTCGTTGCCCGCGCAGGGCGGGGTGCGGTGCAGTGAAACGGACGGCGCAGGAGAGCCCCCTGCAGCGCGGACGAGCTCGGCGACGCGGTCGAGCCATTCTTCGTAGACGTCGTCGACGGGGCAGTAGCGCAAGAACTCGTTTGCCGCGATGAGCACAACTCGAGCCTCCATGGGTACGCAGAGTGCGCGGGATGAAGAACCAGCTCGGGTGAGTGAGGGAGTAGCGGTGCGGCCATCTTGCCGCACGGACAGATGCTGAGACGACGCTTGCTGCTCGTTTCCTGCCGGGCCGGTGGTGGTGTTGATGGCAGGTGACGGGGAAGGGCGAGGACGCCCGCCGACAGGAGCCGTCTGGGCGACGTGGGAAGCGAGAGCGGCTCGGCGCTCGGCGCGGGCCTGACGAGCGTCAGACATGGACGCGATGGTCAGAGGAGAACGGGGCGGTGGAAGACGAATCCCGGCGCCCCCCTACCTGGCGCGCCAAATGTCGGATTTCGGGTTCCGGCAGACCCTTGAGGTTCGAACACTGGGGTGCGCACGGAGATTTCGCCTTCTACCTACCTGCACCCCACCGCCACGCTAAGATCTAAGCTATGGAAAGAACAGCACAAGAGACACAGGGTTTATACTAGTTCGGGCCACCATTGTGGTGTAATACCCTACTCTAGTTTGTGGTGTGGTGGATTGCCTCTTGGGCTGATGATGATGAGCAATACGAGGAACAGCCTCGCGAGGGTCTGTTCTTGGCTTGGGGGATGAACTGCTAGGAGGAGTTCAGTCACCCTTCTCTATCTCTCTATGTGATGCTACTCGATCCGATCCCAGCTTGTTTCTGGGTTGGCCGATCTTCGATCCTCTCTCCCCTGGGGGTGGCTAGTCCTATTTATTGGCAAAGGCCCTGGGCCTCTTCCCAAATATTGAGCGGGAAGGGCGCCAACAATTGGCCATTTTGAAGGGGAACATCTGGTACACTTATCCTGACTAAAGTTGGTCCTCGCCTGCCAAAGGCTCTGGTGGTGACGCTGGCTTGGGCTCCATAATGACTTCCTCCCTGCCGTCGGGCTGTTCTTGGTCTCGTTGCACCGAAACGGGTGCCTTTGCTTGATGCTCTCGCCTGCGCTTGCTCCCTTTGCACCAAAAAGGAAAGAAGGACACTGCGCGGGCTGGCGCCCACCTGGCGCCCTTGATCGTCATGGCTTGCGTCACGGGCACCTCGTGAGGTACCCCGCCTTGGTCTCTCCGCCTCCTCACGAGCCAGCCTGATGAGGCCGTGCCTGAGGAAGCTCTGTGTCGTCCGCCCCGCGAGGCTTGGCCCCTCGCGAGGGTCTTGGGTCTGTGTCGATGAAGATGGGCCGTGCTGGGCCCCCCTTTGAGCCACGCCGCAGGCAGGCAAGTCTGGGGACCCCCGTTCCCAGAACGCCGACAAACTAGTAGTGTTGATCATAACACTTCTATTAAAATGCTTAAAGAAGTTATTTTTACAAGATTTGGAGTCCCTAGATATTTAATGACTGATGGTGGTTCACATTTTATTCATGGTGCGTTCCGTAAAATGCTTGCTAAATATGATGTTAATCATAGAATTGCATCTCCTTATCACCCACAGTCTAGTGGTCAGGTAGAATTGAGTAATAGAGAGCTCATATTAATTTTGCAAAAGACTGTCAATAGGTCTAGAAAGAATTGGTCCAAGAAACTTGATGATGCATTATGGGCCTATAGAACTGCATATAAAAATCCTATGGGTATGTCTCCGTATAAAATGGTCTATGGAAAAGCATGTCACTTACCTCTCGAACTAGAACACAAGGCATATTGGGCTATTAAAGAACTCAATTATGATTTTAAACTTGCTGATGAGAAGAGGTTATTTAATATTAGCTCACTTGATGAATGGGGAACCCAAGCCTACAAAAATGCCAAGTTGTTTAAAGAAAAGGTTAAAAGATGGCATGATAAAAGGATACAAAAGCGTGAGTTTGATGTAGGTGATTATGTATTGCTATACAACTCTCGTTTAAGATTTTTTGCAGGAAAACTTCTCTCTAAATGGGAAGGTCCTTACGTTATCGAGGAGGTCTATCGTTCCGGTGCCATAAAAATCAACAACTTCTAAGGCACAAATCCAAAGGTGGTGAACAGTCAAAGAATCAAACATTATATCTCAGGTAATCCCATAAATGTTGAAACCAATATTATTGAAACCGTAACCCCAGGAATACATAAGGGACACTTTCCGGAACATTTCAGACTCCAAAAAGGAATAGGTATGTGGCACGGTAAGTAAATCGACTCCAAAACAGGTTTAAGGCAATATTTCTCCGTTTTGGAATATTTAGAGAAATAGAAAAATAAGAAGCAGTTCGGGAAGGACATGAGGGTGGAGGGTGCGCCCTACCCCCCTGGGCGCGCCCCCTACCTCGTGGGCACCTCGTGTGCTCTCCGGACTCCGTTTTCTTACACGACACGTATTTTGGTCGGTAAAAATTCATTATATAATCTCCCGAGGGTTTTGACTCCCGTATCACGCAAATATCTCCTATCTTTGTTTCGAGCTGTCCTACTGCAGATTTGAGCAACATGTCATCCCAGGATTCAGAAGGAGAAAGCTATGTGGCTGATTACCTTGTAGACCCTAAAGTCTATGGGGACGTGGAGCATTGTGGTTGAACTACGAAAGAAGAAGAGGACTATGAACCCAAGGGAAAGGAGGAGATGAGCTCAGATGAAGATGAAGTCCCACTACCTCAACCTGGGGACATGCATGTGGAGTTCAAAAAGTCAAGCCTCCCGGATAGAGTAAAGAAACCTAAGATCGAGTTTATCTCTTTTCGCCTCTTGCAGGAAAACAAGCAGGAACTATGCAAAAAGATACTGAGCTTGGAGCAGGAGATCGATGACCTAAGGGACCAAAACTCTGTCCTCAAACGCAAATTAAGGAAGAAGCCTACGCCATCAACAAAACCATCACCTTCTCTACCAGCAAAGAAGAATTGAGCATTGGGTATGGGCACTCCCCTTGGCAACTGCCAAGCTTGGGGGAGTTCCCCGGTATCGTATCACCATCACTTTTAGCTTTACCGTTTTTCTTAGTTCGATACTTTTGGTAATATCTTGATCTATTAGAATTTAAGGTTTTTAGTATGATATAGTTGTGAGTTTTGCTTTATGATCCCTCTACGTAATCGAGTCCGTGAGCTATATATAATAAAGATTAGTGTTGAGTCATGGGCTTGATTATTTTGCCATGATCTTAAGTGAATAAAAGAAAAGAGAAATAAATAAAAATAAACAAAGAAATCATGTGAATCTTATGGAGATTAATGAGCTCACATAGAAAAGGTATGATGAATAAAAGTTGTTGAGGGTTGACAAACATAGTTTTGGTCATCGTTTCAATTAATAGGAAGTAATAAAGAAAGAGAGGTCTTCACATATAAATATACTATCTTGGACATCTTTTATGATTGTGAGCACTCATTAATATATGATATGTTAAAGAGTTAACGTTGGACAAGGAAGACAACGTAATGGGTTATGTTTTCCTACATCCGAGATAAATTATATTGTCTTCGATCCTCCAACATGTTGAGCTTGCCTTTCCCCTCATGCTACCCAAATTCATTGCACCAAGTAGAGATACTACTTGTGCTTCCAAATTCCCTTAAGACCTGTTTTGTCATAAGAGTCCACCATACCTACCTATGGATTGAGTAAGATCCTCCAAGTAAGTTGTCATCGGTGCAAGCAATTAAAATTGCTCTCTAAATATGTATGACTTATTAGTGTGGGAGAAGATAAGCTTTATACGATCGTGTGATATGGAAGAAATAAAAGCGACTGACTGCATAATAAAGGTCCATATCACAAGTGGCAATATAAAGTGATGTTCTTTTGCATTAAGATTTTGTGCATCCAACCATAAAAGCGCATGACAAACTCTGCTTCCCTCTGTGAAGGGCATATCTTTTACTTTTATCTTCTACCTTATATAAGAGTCATGGTGATCTTCACCCATCCTTTTTACATTTTATCCTTTGGCAAGCACAGTATGTTGGAAAGATCCTGGTATATATGGCTAATTGGATGTGAGTTTTCACGAACTATTATTGTTGACATTACCCCTGAGGTAAAACGTTGGGAGGCAAAACTATAAGCCCCTATCTTTCTCTGTGTCCGATTAAAACTCCATACACATAAGTATTGCGTGAGTGTCAGCAATTGTGAAAGATTATATGATAGTTGAGTATGCGGACTTGCTGAAAAGCTCTTATACATTGACTCTTTCCTATGTTATGATAAATTGCAATTGCTCCAATGACTAAGATTATAGTTTGTTAGTTTTCAACGAAGTTTATGATTCATACTTGAAAATGTGATTGAATTATTACTCTACATAAGAGATTATATGAAAAAAATAATATAAGTTGTTGTTCTAAGAATGATCATGATGCCCTCATGTCCGTATTTTATTTTTATCGACACCGCTATCTCTAAACATGTGGACATATTTTTCGATTTCGGCTTTCGCTTGAGGACAAGCGAGGTCTAAGATTTGGGGAGTTGATACGTCCATTTTGCATCATGTTTTTATATCGATATTTATTGCATTATGGGCTGTTATTACACATTATGTCACAATAATTATGCCTATTCTCTCTTATTTTACAAGGTTTACATAAAGAGGGAGAATGCCGACAACTGGGATTCTAGGCTGGAAAAGGAGCAAATATTAGAGACCTATTCTGCACAGCTCTAAAAGTCCTGAAACTTCACAGAAGACGTTTTCAGAATATATAGAAAATACTCAGCAGAAGAGATTCACCAGGGGGCCACACCCTGCCCACGAGGGTGGGGGAGCACCCTACCCCCCTGGGCGCGGCCCCCTACCTCGTGGGCCTCCTGGTGGCCCTCCGGTGGCCATCTTCTGCTATATGAAGTCTTTCGATGGGAAAAAATTAAGAAGCCATCTTCTCGGTTGAAACTCCGCTACCACGAGGCAGAACCTTGGCGGAATCAATCTAGGACTCCGGCAGAGCTGTTCTGCCGGGGAAACTTCCCTCCGGGAGGGGGAAATCATCGCCATCATCATCACCAACGCTTCTCTCATTGGGAGAGGGCAATCTCCATCAACATCTTCATCAGCACCATCTCCTCTCAAAACCCTAGTTCATCTCTTGTATCCAATTCTTGTCTCCAAGTCCTGGATTGGTGCTAGTAGGTTGCTAGTAGTGTTAATTACTCCTTGTAGTTCATGCTAGTTGGTTTAATTGGTGGAAGATCATATGTTCAGATCCTATATGCATATTAATACCCCTCTGATTATGAACATGTTTATGCTTTGTGAGTAGTTACTTTTGTTCCTGAGGACATGGGGAAGTCTTGCTATTATTAGTCATGTGACTTTGGTATTCATTCGATATTTTGATGAGATGTATGTTGTCTCTCCTCTAGTGGTGTTATGTGAACGTCGACTACATGACACTTCAGCATTATTTGGGCCTAGAGGAAGGCATTGGGAAGTAATACTTAGGTGATGGGTTGCTAGAGTGACAGAAGCTTAAACCCTAGTTTATGCGTTGCTTCGTAAGGGGCTGATTTGGATCCATATGTTTCATGCTATGGTTAGGTTCACCTTAATACTTTTGTTGTAGTTGCGGATGCTTGCAATAGAGGTTAATCATAAGTGGGATGCTTGTCCAAGTAAGGACAGTACCCAAGCACCGGTCCACCCACATACCAAATTATCAAAGTACCGAACGCGAATCATATGAACGTGATGAAAACTAGCTTGATGATATTCCCATGTGTCCTTAGGAGTGCTTTTCTCTATATAAGAGTTTGTCCAGGCTTGTCCTTTGCTACAAAAAGGATTGGTCCACCTTGCTGCACTTTATTTACTTTTGTTACTTGTTGCTTGTTACAAATTATCCTATCACAAAACTATCTGTTGCCACTTATCTCAGTACTTGCAGAGAATACCTTGCTGGAAACCGCTTATCGTTTCCTTCTGCTCCTCGTTGGGTTCGACACTCTTACTTATCGAAAGGACTACGATAGATCCCCTATACTTGTGGGTCATCAGGGTGTTCAGGATAAATCTAAACACTCTTTACTCCACATGCTGGTCCTTAAAGGAGGTGTTTAGCGCAACGAACAAGGCAATCAGACTATGTGGCCTTTACCGCCCTCACTTAGCCATAGGAGTTTGACAATTAAGAAAGTTGGCGAAGCCCCTTGTATTCGGAAGACCGAACTAGGGGCGCTATGCACGCCTAATCGGGGGAACCGATTCTTCGCAAGAAGCGGAAAATAATCTCTAATGATTTGGGACCTCTCGAACAGCTGACCGGCTCTCGCCGCATCATGACAGTCAGTTTTCGGGTTTCTCCAGTGAGGTGCTCGTCCGGAAGAACCGGGACACAATCGCTGTAGTTCTCCCTTTACTACCCTAGCCGATATAGCGGAACGTAAGGTAGCAAGTACAGGAGCCGGGCAACCCAACTATTGACCAAAGACATGATTCGGAGCCGATGCATATAATGCTATAAGTTCGGGGTGCCAAACTATACTATAAAAGTGTTTGGAATTTTCATTGCCGTAGTGTTGGGTGTAATGAAGCCCCTGGCATAGTAATACGTACCATGGTGTACGTGTGCAGTGAGTAATTAATACCGTGGTGAGTAAACGGAAAAATGAAATAATAAGCTAACGCTACCATGTATTCACCATTGTGATGTAACTAGTACGTCAAAGCGTACTTTGTACAAGTAATGCGATAAGCAAGTAGGGCTATTTAACATGCCGCAACCAAGGGCGAGCTACGTGCAGGTATGAAAAGCAAGTATGACAATCATTTAGTAGAGACCACCTGGGGATTCCCTTGTAAGCCAGAGCTCTTACGTGCGGGTTGTCCGCATAGGCCTCCAAAAGAGAAAAAAACGTAAAAAAGAAAAAGTAAAAGCGTGCGAATCCCAGGGTCGGTCGAGCCGTAAAGTGGATCGCAAACGATTTATGCCTCTGTCAATTCCCATGGGGTTTTGAGTGCGTGGTTTATGTACATGTGGTATTAGTGCCATTTCCTCATCATGGCTGGGACGGAGGTCAAATTGCTAATTCGGCTCTTGACGAGCCGAGCTGTCCTGCTGCAGTGTGGTCCAGACCCTCTTGATGATGTCGAGGGGCTCGGCAGCCGGATTATAATGCTGCTTGAGAAGGCCGTTGTGTAATTCTGCTGCTAGGGCGGTAGTGTGATCCTTTGTACGGAGGGAGCATTCCGTGTTTCCATTTACTGTAACGATGCCACGTGGGCCGGGCATCTTGAGCTTGAGATAAGCGTAATGTGGCACCGCATTGAATCTAGCGAACATGGTTCGTCCGAGCAGGGCGTGATAGCCGCTGCGAAATGGGACGATATCGAAGATTAGTTCTTCGCTTTGGAAGTTATCCGGGGAACCGAATACTACCTCCAGCATTATTGAGCCCATACAATGGCCCTCTACGCCTGGTATGAATCCTTTAAAGGTAGTCTTCGTGGGCTTGACCCATGAGGGGTCGACGCTCATTTTACGTACTGTATCCTGATAGAGCAGGTTGAGGCTGCTACCACCGTCCATTAGGACTTGTGTCAGGTGAAATCCGTCGATGATTGGGTCGAGGACCAGTGCGGCTGAACCGCCGTGGCGAATGCTGGTTGGATGATCTCGGCGGTCAAAGGTGATCGAAAATGACAACCACGGATTGAATTTTGGGGCGACTGGCTCTAACGCATAGACGTCCCTAAGTGTGCACTTGCACTCCCTTTTGGGGATGTGTGTAGTGTATATTATGTTCACTGTTTTGACTTGAGGGGGAAATTTCTTTTGCTCCCCGGTGTTCGGCTGCCGGGGCTCCTCGTCATCGTCCTCGCTCTGTGATTCTCCTTCCTTGTTTCTGCTGTTGACCTTGATGGCTTGTTTAAATACCCGGAAATCTCTGTTAGTATGGTTGGCCGATTTGTCTGGGGTGCCATGTATCTGGCAAGGACGATCGAGTAGGCGGTCCAAGCTGGATGGTCCTCCGCTGCTCCTTTTATAGGGCTTCTTTCGCTGGCCGGACATGGAGCCAGTGAATTTGGCGTGAACTGTAGTGTCATCGGCGTTATCGCCATTGCTTCGGCGTTTATGTCTGTTGCGCCGGAGCATGCCGGTGCTGTTTTTGGCCTCGGAGGGGCCTGTTTTGTTGGCTGTGTTTGTACTGCGAGCCAGCCAACTATCCTCTCCCGCGCAAAAGCGGGTCATAAGTGCCGTGAGGGCTGCCATGATCTCGGCTTTTCCTGGCTGAGGTGGCGGGAAAGCCATTCGTCCTGCATGCTATGCTTAAAGGCTGCTAGGGCTTCAGCGTCCGGACAGTCGAGGATCTGGATTTTTTTGGTTAGGAACCTAGTCCAGGATTTTTTGGCTGATTCTCCATATTGTCGAACTATGTGGCTTAAGTCATCGGCATCGGGTGGCCAGACATATGTACCCTGGAAATTGTCGAGGAAGGCCTCTTCCATGTCCTCCCAGCTGCTGATGGAGTTCTCAGGCAGACTATTTCGCCAGTGTCGAGTTGGTCCTTTGAGCTTTAATGAGAGGTATTTGATGGCATGGAGGTCATCTCCTCAGGCCATGTGTATGTGAAGAATAAAATCTTCGATCCACACAGCGGAGTCGGTTGTTCCGTCGTATGATTCAATATTGACGGGCTTGAACCCCTCGGGGAATTCATGATCCAGCACCTCGTCTATGAAGCAGAGAGGGTGTGCGGCGCCTCTATAGCGGGCCGTGTCACGGCGTATCTCCAAAGACGTCCGTCTGTGGTTATTGTCCCGTGTGTGATTAAGTTTGTCGCGTCCGAATAGGTAGCTGTCATCCCGAGTATGGAAACGTCCTCGCGATCTGTATATAGATCTGGTGTGTCCTGCTCTATTGTCCAATTCCTGCTGAAGATCATATGTATGGTCCCGAGCTGGTATGTACCTGTTTTTGCGAGGCGGTGGGGCGGGCTGCTGTTCAGTCTGAGTTGCCATTTTATCCCGACCGCGGGGTGGTCGGTCCGCATTGTGCGAGGGAGGTATGGGATCTGTTGCTTCCTCATTGAACTAAGGTAGCAGTCTGCATTTTAGGTACCTCTTGGCTGGGCGCTTGAGGCCGTATTCCTCAGCTGTTAGGACATCAGACCATCTGTCGACAAGCAGGTCTTGTTCAGCTTGAAGCTGTTGTTCTTTCTTTTTCAGGCTTCTTGCAGTGGCTATGAGCTGAAGCTTAAAGCGCTCCTGCTCGAGAGGATCCTCAGGCACGATGAAGTATTCGTTGCCCAGGCTTGTCTCCTCCTCGGAGGGTGGATGGTAACTATCATCCTCCGAGTCATCTTCTATGGCCTGTTCGTCAGGGTTGTTTTGCCTGCTGTCGTGTTCCTGTTCGGATGTAGCCCCGAAAGGGCCTTCATTGTTTTTGGCGTCGCCCGGAGTACTATTTTCCCCGGTGCCATTGCTGCCGTCCTTTGAGCGGTGGGGCTTAGAACGGTGTTTGGGCCGCCGACGCTTGGACTGTGTCTCGGAGGTTTTATTCGCGTCTGGCTCTTCTTTGTCGTCGCCGAATCCTTTAGGTGTATCAACCATGTACATGTCGTATGAAGAGGTAGCCGTCCAACGTCCAGTAAGTGGCGGGTCTTGGCCTTGTTCCTCCTCGGCATCGTTGTCTATACCGTCGATGTCTTCGGAGCCATAGTCAAGCACGTCAGTTAAGTCATCGATGGTGGCTATGAAGTGGGTGCCGGGTGGGGAGCAAAATTCCTCATCATACGTCTCTACCTCGAACCGGACATAGTTCGGCTGTGAGTCCTTCTCCAAGGACAAATTCTTTAAAGATTTTAGCACGTCACCCCAACGCGAGTGCTGGAAAACGTCAGCGGCGCTGAACTCGAAGATCGATAACCGATCTAGCTTGGTGTCCGTGGGCGTACACAGTCCGGAACTTATAGTCGGAGATGAGTTTGAAGTTCCGTTAAAGCGAATATTGCAGGGCCTCGAGTCCATGTGTGGCTCCAACGCCGCGGACTCTGCGGCCTCGGATGGCTCGATCTGCTTCGGCTCTAGGGTCATTGCAGCCGCAGGAACCATCTCTTGGGTGTGATCCGATGACAGATTTAAGTCACGTTCATCGGGATGAGGGGGAGCGATCACCACGGGCTCAAATCCCTCGAAGATCATGTCTCCACGGGTATCCGTGATGTAGTTCAAGCTTCCGAATCCGACCTGATGGCCAGGGGCGTAGTTGTCGATCTGCTCCAGATGGCCAAGCGAGTTGGCCTACAGTACGAAGCCGCCAAATATGAAGATCTGTCCGAGGGGAAAGTTCCTCCTTGGACGGCGTCATTATTGACGATTGAAGGGGCCATCGAACCTTTTGTCGACGGCACAGTGGAACTCTCAATGAAAGCACCAATGTCGGTATCAAAACCGCCGGATCTCTAGTAGGGGGTCCCAAACTGTGCGTCTAGGATTGATGGTAACAGGAGACAGGGGACACGATGTTTACACAGGTTCGGGCCCTCTCTATGGAGGTAATACCCTACTTCCTGCTTGATTGATCTTGATGAATATGAGTATTACAAGAGTTGATCTACCACAAGATCGTAATGGCTAAACCCTAGAAGTCTAGCCTATGAATATGGTAATGAGTATATGTGGTGTCCTTTCTGGACTATCCCCTTATGTTTATATAGACAGCGAGGGGATCTAGGGTTTACATGGAGTCGGTTACATAAGAAGGAATCTTCGGTCACCAAGCTTGCCTTCCACGCCAAGTAGAGTCCAATCCGGACACGGTGCAGTCTTCGGCCTTCGTGTCTTCACAGCCCATCAGTCCGGCCCAAAGGATAACAGGCCGGACGCCCGATGACCCCTTAGTCCAGGACTCCCTCACCCTCTTGCAAGCATCCGAAACTACAAAAAGAAGTATTAAGGTAAACCTAACCATAGCATGAAACATATGGATCCAAATCAGCCCCTTACGAAGCAACTCATAAACTAGGGTTTAAGCTTCTGTCACTCTAGCAACCCATCATCTACTTATTATTCCCCAATGCCTTCCTCTAGGCCCAAACAATGGTGAAGTGTCATGTAGTCGACGTTCACATGACACTACTAGAGGAAAGACAACATACATCTCATCAAAATATCGTACTAATACCAAATTCACATGACTACTTATAGCAAGACTTCTCCCATGTCCTCGGGAACAAACAAAGCTACTCACAAATCATATTCATGTTCATAATCGGAGGGGTATTAATATGCATAAAGGATTTGAACATGTGATCTTCCACCGAATAAACCAACTAGCATCAACTACAAGGAGTAATAAACACTACTAGCAACCCATAGGTACCAATCCGAGGTTTTGAGACAAAGATTGGATACAAGGGATAACTAGGGTTTGAGATGAGATGGTGATGGTGAACATGTTGATGGAGATTGACCCCCTCCCAATGAGATGATCGATGGTGATGATGATGGCGATGATTTTCCCCTCCCGAAGGGAAGTTTCCCGGGCAGAACAGCTCCGCCGGAGCCCTAGACTGGTTCCTCCAAGGTTCCGCCTCGTGGCGGTGGGGTTTCATCCCGTAAGATTGCTTCTGATTTTTTTAGGACGAAAGACTCCATGTAGCCAAAGATGGGCATTAGAGGGCTGCCATGGGGCCCATGAGGCAGGGGGCACGCCCAGGGGGTAGGGCGTACCCCCACACTTCTTTCACCCAATATTTTTTATATATTCTAAAACGTGCTCCCGTGAAATTTCAGGACTTTTGGAGATGTGCACAATAGGTCTCTAATATTTGCTCCTCTTCCAGCCTAGAATTCTAGCTGCCGGCATTCTCCCTCTTCATGTAAACCTTGTAAAATAAGAGAGAATAAGCATAAGTATTGTGACATATTGTGTAATAACAGCTCATAATGCGATGCAATAAATATCGATATAAAAGCATGATGCAAAAATGGACGTATCAACTCCCCCAAGCTTAGACCTCGCTTGTCCTCAAGCGGAAGCCGAGATTGAAAAATATGTCCACATGTTTAGAGATAGAGGTGTCGATAAAATAAAATGCGGACATGAGGGCATCATGATCATTCTTAGGACAGCAACATATATATATATATATATGTCATATGATTTATTATGCTAAAGTAACAATTCAATCACAATTTCAAGTATGAATCAGAAACTTCATTGAAAACTAGCAAACTATAATCTCAGTCGCTAAAGCAATTGCAATTTATCATAACATCAGAAAGAGTCAATATAAGAGCTTTTCAGCAAGTCCACATACTCAACTATAATTTAGTCTTCCACAATTGCTATCACTCATGCAATATTTATGGGTATGAAGTTTTAATTGGACACAGAGAAAGATAGGGGCTTATAGTTTTGCCTCCCAACCTTTTACCTCAAGGGTAATGTCAACAAATAATAGCTCATGAAAACTCACATCCAATTAGCTATATATATATCTGGATCTTTCCAACACATTGTGCTTGCCAAAGGATAAAATGTAAAAAGGAAAGGTGAAGATCACCATGACTCTTGTATGAAGTAATAGACAAGAATAAAAGATAGGCCCTTCGCAGAGGGAAGTAGAGGTTGTCATGTGCTTTTATGGTTGAATGCACAAAATCTTAATGCAAAAGAATGTCACTTTTTATATTGCCACTTGTGATATGGACCTTTATTATGCAGTCCGTCGCTTTTATTTCTTCCACATCACAAGATCGTACAAAACTTATTTTCTCCACACTAATAAGTCATACATATTTAGAGAGCAATTTTTATTGCTTGCAACGATGACAACTTACTTGAAGGATCTTACTCAATCCATAGGTAGATATGGTGGACTCTTATGGAAAAACTGGGTTTAAGGATATTTGGAAGCACAAGTAGTATCTCTACTTGGTGCAAAGAATTTGGCTAGCATGAGAGGGAAAGGCAAGCTCAACATGTTGAATGATCCATGACAATATAATTTATTTCGGATATAAGAAAACATAAGCCATTAAGTTGTCTTCCTTGTCCAACATCAACTCTTTAGCATGTCATATTTTAATGAGTGCTCACAATCATAGAAGATGTCCAAGATAGTATATTTATATGTGAAAACCTCTCTTTCTTTATTACTTCTTATTAATTGCAACGATGACCAAAACTATGTTTGTCAACTTTCAACAAGTTTTATTCATCATACTCTTCATATGTGAAGTCATTACTCTCCATAAGATCCATATGATCTCTTTATTTCTTTTTATTCTTTATCTTCTCTTTTATTTTTATACCCTCAAGATCATAGAAACATAATCAAGCCCTTGACTCAACACTAATCTTTATTATATATAGCTCACGGACTTGATTACATAGAAGGATCATAAAGCAAAACTCAAAACTAGATCATACTAAAACTTTATTCTACTAGATCAAGATATTACCAAAAGGATCGAACTAAGAAAAACGATAAAGATAAAAGTGTGATGGTGATACGATACCAGGGCACTCCCCCAAGATTGGCAGTTGCCAAGGGGAGTGCCCATACCCATGTGCTTATGTATCTTTCTTCGGAGGTGGTGATGATGGATTTGTTGGTGGCGTGTGCTTCTTCCTTAATTTGCGCTTGAGGATAGAATTTTTATCCCTTAGGTCATCGATCTCCTGCTCAAGGCTTAATATCTTTTTGCATAGTTCAGGTTTATTCTCCTACAAGAGGCGAAAAGGGATAAACTCGATCTTAGGTTTCTTCGCTCTATCGGGGAGGCTTGACTTTTTGAACTCCACATGCATGTCCCCAGGTTGAGGTAATGGGACTTCATCTTCATCTGAGCTCGTCTCCTTCTTTCCCCTAGGCTCATGGTCTTCTTCTTCCTCCGTGGTCCAACTACAATGCTCCAAGTCCCCGTAGACCTTATGATCTGCAAGGTAATGAGCCACATAGCTTTCTCCCTCTGAATCTTGGGATGACATACTGCTCTAATTTGTAGCAGAAACAACTCGAAACATGGACAGAAGATATTTGCGTGATACAGTGGTCAAAACTTTTGGGATATTATATAATAAATTTTTACCGACCGAAAGAAGTATCGTGCAAGAAAACAGAGTCCGGAGAGCACACGAGGTGCCCACGAGGCAGGGGCGCGCCCTCCACCCTCGTGGAAGCCTTGTGTCCTTCCCGGACTGCTTCTTATTATCATGTTTTCTTAAATATTCCAAAATGGAGAAAATTATTATTATAACTGTTTTGGAGTCGGTTCACTTACCGTACCTCATACCTATTCCTTTTCGGAGTCTGATACGTTCTGGAAAGTGTCCTTTTTGTATTCCTCCGGGGTTACGGTTTCAATAACATTAGTTTCAACATTTATGGGGTTACCTGAGATATAATGTTTGATTCTTTGACCGTTCACCACCCTCGGTGTCGGTGTCAAAACCGGCGGATCTCGAGTAGGGGGTCCCAAACTGTGCGTCTAGGCCGGATGGTAACAGGAGGCAAGGGACACGAAGTTTTACCCAGGTTCGGGCCCTCTCGATGGAGGTAAAACCCTATGTCCTGCTTGATTAATATTGATGATATGGGTAGTACAAGAGTAGATCTACCACGAGATCAGAGAGGCTAAACCCTAGAAGCTAGCCTATGGGATGATTGTTGATGTGTATGTTGTCCTACGGACTAAAACCCTCCGGTTTATATAGACACCGGAGAGGGTTAGGGTTACATAGAGTCGGTTACAATGCTAGGAGATCTGACTATCCGTATCACCAAGCTTGCCTTCCATGCCAAGGAAAGTCCCTTCCGGACATGGGACGAAGTCTTCAATCTTGTATCTTCATAGTCCAGGAGTCCGGCTGAAGGTATAGTTCGGCTATCCGAACACCCCCTAATCCAGGACTCCCTCAGTAGCCCCTGAACCAGGCTTCAATGACGACGAGTCCGGCGCACAGATTGTCTTCGGCATTGCAAGGCGGATTCCTCCTCCAAGTACTTCATAGAATATTTTAAACACAAAGATAGTGTCCGGCTCTGCAAAATAAGTTTTCCACATATTGCCATAGAGAGAATAATATTTACACAAATCTAATCTGTTGACGTATTCTGCAGTGTGACACACCACGGCCAAGCCTTTATCCGAGTCGTTTCATTATCCCACCTCAGCGCATCATGCAAGGCGGTTTCCTTGGCACGTCTTGTCAAAGCAGAGATCGTGTCCCCTTATTTCGGGATTCTCATCAATACGGGCATGGATAACCCAACCATGCCTTTGATTACGACGCTTGGAGATAAGCGAGTTTTACCAGGCTGGTGGGGACATGTAGTTGCGTCCACCCATATAAGGGGATAAGGATCCACCTTTTCACCCACGCCTTCTTCCTCCTTTGCCTATCCATTCTTGCGCACTTGAGCTCCAGCGCCCAAGTCCGATCTCCCACCTCAACCTTCTCCAGTCATGTCCGGAGCAGGAGGCAAGTGGATGGTCTCCTCCGTCACGGAGGGACACATCAAAAAGCTGAGGAAGGCAGGATACCTGTCTAACGACATCGCGCACCAGCTTCCCGAAAAGGGGCAGCTCATCCCCACCCCTAGGCCCCATGAGAGGGTGGTATTCGGCCCCCATTTCCTCCGCGGACTGGGCTTCCCTCTGCATCCATTTGTCCGGGGGCTCATGTTCTACTATGGCCTGGATTTCCACGATCTAGCCCCGAACTTCGTCCTCAACATCTCGGTGTTTATCATCTTGCGTGAGGCTTTCCTCTGCATCCTCCCCCATTTCGGCCTATGGCTCAAGACTTTTAACGTCAAGCCGAAGGTGGTGCGCGGTAGCCAGGCGGAGTGCGAAGGCGCTATGGTGGGCAAGATGGCCAACGTCCTGTGGCTCGAGGGCTCCTTTGTGGAGACCCTGAAGGGGTGGCAATCGTGGTGGTTTTACATCACCGAGCCGTGCGACGCCAAATGGGTCGCACCCCCTGAGTTTTGATCCGGTCCCCCTACGCGGCTCACCTCCTGGAAGGAGACGGGCCTGTCTTGGGGTAAAAAAGGAGAGCTGACCAGATGCCAAACATGCATCCAAACCCTGGTGGACAAGAAGCTCAAGCTTGTCAACGTAGTCCAGGTTATGCTCATCCGTCTGATCCTCCCGTGTCAACAACGGGCCTTCAACCTGTGGGAGTTTGACCCGGTGCAACACCGAACTCTAAACAGGCTCTTCGACACGACGTACGAAGATGCCTGGAGGATGCTTTTCAAGGGCGCCGAGGCTCCCACATCCGCTACCGAGGATCACAGATTTAGTACGCAGCATCACGCTCATGCAGTAAGCTGTTTTTGTCCTTTTACAGGGTATCAGTTTTTCATAATTTGACTCCATGCGGGGTCTAAGCTCCCTTACCTTTGACAGGATTGGCAGGTGACGTCCGGACAGATCAACTGTCCGGCTCCTTTGCCTGAAGGCCCAGCGGACGCTCGCCTGGCGAAGCTGATGGTTCCGGCGCCCTATGTGGTGCCGGAGAAGAAGGCCACGAAAAGGGCCACGGGGACTCGAAAGAGTGCCCGACGCCAGGAGGTGTCGGATTCATCATCCGACGGTCCCGAAGCGCCTTCCTCTCGTGAAGACGAGGAGGAAGAAGAAGAAACCTCTCCCCCTCCAGCGGGAGGAGAGAAGAAAAGGAAGGCCACCCTCTCTGAGGAGGCCGGAGGGTCCAAGAAGGGGAAAACCCTTCCTCCGGACTAATCCACCGACGCCGACGACGGCGGAGAGGACTGGCAGCCCAGGGCCAAGCCCCTGGCAAAATCGTAAGTATCTGGATACCGGAGTAATTCATAGTATTCGTTTATTGCACAACTTTCCCTTATGTCGAATATGTTTATGCAGCCTACCCAAAGACCGGCTCGACGCGTCGTCAAGCGGCTCACTGGACTCGTCGGATGTGAACTCACTTCCGACGGCTCCCTCCCCCCGCCCTACGGACGACACCGAGGTGTTGTCCCAACAGGTTCCAAGCAGGGAGGAGGTGGTCCTGGAGGCGCCGCAAGGCGACCTCCCAGACTCCAGGAGTAAAGGGGATGAAACCCCCCAGGGCTTCAAGTCCGGCTCTAGGCCAGACACCACTCCGGAACCATCAAAGGTTCCGGAGTCCGGCGGGGACCTCCTTCCAAGAGGAGAAAGTCCATCGTGCCGGCGGACCCCGTCCAACCAGAGGTGCCGGACAATATGTTGGAGGCGCTCCAAGGCGCCTCCATCGACGAGGAGCACCGCACTATTATGAGTGTGGTGGTCCAGAAGGTTCAGTCCACCAAAAGCGGACTGACTGAAGCTTGTACTAGCCTTTTGACAGGCTTTGAGGTAAGTAAATAATGTGTAAATAATATTACCGCATAGACAGTAGCCCCTGATGCTCTGTTGGGCGTTCGGGAAGAAAAGCCGAATAGAGGATCAAAGAATTCGCAGGAGTCTAACAAAAGGAGTCAATATGCGTATGTAGGCTTCTCTGCTGGCGTCCGCCGCACTGACTGCTGAAGTGGACATGCTGAAGCAGAGCCTCGAGAAGTCCGAGCAAGAGCTCGGGCGTGCCAAGAAGCAGCTCGAGGAGAAGGAAGGTAAGAAATACCTTTGTTGAATATATATAAAAAAGGTGCAATTGCAAGAAATGACAGGATTAACATGGCTATTGTAGGGGCCACGTATGAGGTGGCGACCCTGAAGCAAGCGCCGCTCGAGGCCGAGAAGAGTGCAGCCGCGGAGCGCACCGAGCGGGAGAAGTATGAGGCCGAGGTTGGCAAGGTGCGGCAAGAGCTCCAGGTTCTCATGAAGAAACATGAGAGTTTTGAGCTTGACTCGAAGACACGAGCGTCCGAGCTCGCGGCGGCTATTGAAAATGCCAAGTCTGTCAAGACCGAATCCCAGAAGACCCTCCAGGAGTTGGATGAGGTGAAGAAGATAGCGGCAGGTAAGGCATTCTTTATGCAAAGCAAACATATAGACGTGAGTAACTTGTTACTTACCCGAATCCGGAGCTCTCCAGGAGCGTTCGCAGATCTTCCCCGGAGTGTGTCCGATGCCGCTGCATTCTATCGAGCCACGGAGGTTAGCTCGACAGAGAAGGTGTTCTGGTCTAAGTATGCTGAGGCCGGACACCCCGTGCCCCTAAGCGACCAGCTGAAGCAACTGGTCGAGCTCCACAAGGCGGCCGAACAGGCCATGAAGGGCCTCCTAGTTCGGCTGCAGCCTGGAGAGGCTCTGCCTGGGAGCTATTTCGGGCTGGTGCGGCGGCTGGTGGAGGCCTGTCCAAGGCTCGAAGTCATCAAGCGCTCTGTCCACATTGAAGGTGCCCGTAGGGCCTTTGCCCGTGAGAAGGTGCACTGGGGCAGGCTGGATGCTGAGAAGCTTGTGAAGGACGGGCCACCGCCGAGGAAAGAGCATCGCAAGCCCAAAAATTACTATAAGGATGTTCTGAAGGGTGCCCGCCTTGTGGCGGATGAATGTTCTAGGGATGTAATTTTTGAGTAAAACTCACTCGTTTTTGTCCTGTGCACTGAATACTTGTTCATATGCGCTGAGCAATGCTGCTTGAATTTAAAATATTACCTTATGTGCGGCTGTTTATCAATACTGAGAGATGGCGAGTCGTCGGCTTCTGCCCCCGTGCCGCTAGTGCTGCGGTGTTCGGGGATAAACCTGGGCGCTCTTTTTCCCATATTTGGGTCCTTCGAGGGAGGCGCTCAGACCAACGAACAAGGCAATCAGACTATAATGCGTGAACACTCTCACTTAGCCATAGAATTCTATAATTTAAATTTCGGCGAAGCCCCCAGTATTCGGAAGACCGAGTTCGGGGCGCTATCCACGCCTTGGCCGGACAGAGCCGACTCCTCTCCCTAAGCGGCATAAGTCATTAGGGACTCGAAAAAACCTCTCGAACAGCGACCAGCTCTCACTTCATCATGACAGTCAGTTTTAGCTTTCTCCACTGAGGTGCTCGACCCAGCTCAACTGGGGCACAATCGCAGTGGTTCTCATAGTGCTACCTTAGCCGATATAGCGGAACGTAAGGCACCAAAACATAGGAGCCGGGCAAACCCAACTATTGACCCAAGACATGATTCGGAGCCGATGCATATAATGCTATAAGTTCGGGGTGCCGCACTTGTGAAAGTGTTTGGACTTGTCACACCATATTGAGGGGTGCTAAAAGCCCCTGGCGTATTTTGGCCGTACCGAATTGTACGGGTGCAACATGTCGTTAAGGAACATTTATTTATAAAAAGGCAATGCAAAAATAGACAAGAGCTATGCATTGTTTATTAAAAAAGCTGCGATCAAAGCAGAACGATACAAGTAATGCGATAAACGAAAAATTGGACTATTTAACATGTCTGCTCCAGGGGCAAGCTGCGGAATAGTATGCGAAACAGGTATACTGCTCGTGATAGAGACCACCTGGGAGTTCTGTAATGTGGCATGGCTTGTCTGCTTCCCTGGTTCTTGCATCGTTTGTGCGGTAATTTAACTGCCGAACAGGCCTTCTGAAGAGTGGAGTCCTGAGAGTAAGAGAAAACTAAGAAATCGGCAGCCCCTGGTGCGGTTTAAGCCGTGTTTTGGATGTGCCGTGATGGTGCCCCTCCCCCTATGCCCATGGTATTTCTAGAGCGTAGTTATGTACGCGAAGTACTGGCGTCGCCTTTCTGTGAGGGTTGGGGTTGGGGCCGCATTGCTACGCCTGCTCAGAACGTGCCAGGCGGTCTTGTTGTGGGTTACTCCGGGCGCGCTTTTCGATGTCCGGACATTTAATGGCCGGACTGGAGAACAGCCTGGAGAGGCTGCTTTGTACTTCCGCTGCAAGGGCCGCCGTGTGCTCCACCGTTCGGAGGGAGCGTTCGGTGTTTCCATTGACCGTAATTACTCCATGAGGGCCTGGCATCTTGAGCTTAAGGTATGCACAGTGCGGTACCGCATTGAACTTGGCGAATGCGGTTCGTCCGAGCAGTGTGTGATAGCCACTGCGGAATGGGACTATGTCGAAGATCAACTCCTTGCTTCGGAAATTATCCGGGGATCCGAAGACCACTTCAAGTGTGACTGAGCCTGTACAGTTGGCCTCTACACCTGGTATTACGCCTTTAAAGGTCGTTTTGGTGGGCTTAATCCTCGAGGGATCTATGCCCATTTTCCGCACTGTATCCTGGTAAAGCAGGTTCAGGCTGCTGCTGCCGTCCATAAGGACTCTAGTGAGATGAAATCCGTTAATAATTGGGTCTAGGACCAATGCGGCAAATCCGCCATGATGGATGCTAGTGGGATGGTCTCTTCGATCGAAGGTGATCGAGCAGGAGGACCATGGGTTGAACTTTGGGGCGACTGGCTCTACCGCGTATACATCCCTTAATGCGCGCTTCCGCTCCCTTTTGGGGACGTGGGTTGCGTATATCATGTTCATCGTCCGCACTTGTGGGGGAAAACCCTTTCGTCCATTGTTGTTCGGCGGCCGGGGCTCCTCGTCGTCATTGCTATGCAGCCCCTTGTCTTCATTGTCGGCGTTTAACTTGCCTGCCCGCTTGAACACCCAACAATTCCTGTTGGTGTGATTGGCCGGCTTTTCGGGGGTGCCATGTATTTGGCACAAGCGATCGAGTATTCGGTCCAAGCTGGACGGGCCCCTAGGATTCCTTTTGAATGGCTTTTTCCGCTGACCGGATTTAGAGCCTCTGAATCCGGCATTAACTGCCGTATCCTTAGTATTTTCGCTGTTAATGCGGCGCTTCTGCTTGTTGCGACGCGACCTACCACTAATGTCCATGGTGTCCGAATTACCAGGGTTCTTGGTCATATTGTTGCTACGAGCAAGCCAGTTGTCTTCTCCCATGCAAAAGCGGGTCATGAGTGTCGTGAGTGCTGCCGTAGATTTCGGCTTTTCCTATCCGAGGTGCCGAACCAGCCACTCATCACGGATATTGTGCTTGAAGGCTGCTAGGGCCTCAGTGTCTAGACAGTCGACTATTTGATTTTTCTTTGTTAGGAACCGTGTCCAGAATTGCCTGGACGATTCCTCTGGCTGCTAAATTACGTGACTTAGGTCATCGGCGTCTGGGGGTCGCACATAAGTGCCCTGGAAATTGTCGAGGAATGCGGCTTCTAGGTCCTCCCAACAACTGATTGATCCTGTTGGCAAGCTGTAAAGCCAATGCCAAGCTGGTCCTTTAAGCTTGAGTGGGAGGTATTTGATGGCGTGAAAATCGTCGCCGCGGGCCATGTGGATATGAAGGAGATAATCCTCGATCCATACCGTAGGATCTGTTGTGCCATCATATGATTCGATGTTTACGGGTTTGAAACCCTCGGGGATTTGATGATCCATTACTTCGTCTGTAAAGCATAGTGGGTGTGCGGTGCCTCTGTACTGGGCGATATCATGACGTAGCTCCAATGCGCTTTGTCTACTGTGTTCGGCCCTGCCGAATTTGTGTCCGGTGTGACGGTTACCGTCTCGAGCCATGGGGTGCCCACGCGATCCGTAGATCGATCATGTTTGCCTTGCCTTGTCCTCCAACATGTCTCGTAAGTCCGGCGCATATTCCCGTGCCTTGGTACAGGGTGCGGCTTGAGTGGAGGGCCGGGAGGCCTCTCTGTCGCGGCCACGACGTGGCCGTTCGGCCGCATCAAGTGCTTCCTCCTCTAATCAGGGTAGCAACCTGCGCTTTGGGTAGCTCTTGGAGGGGCGTTCGAGTTTATGCTCTTCGGCCGCAAGGACTTCAGTCCATCTGTCAACCAGCAAATCTTGATCAGCTCTGAGTTGTTGCTGTTTTTTCTTGAGGCTTCTTGCCGTGGCCATAAGCCTGCCTTGAAAACGCTCTTGCTCAACGGGATCCTCTGGCATGACGAATTCGTCGTCGTCGAGGCTTGCCTCGTCTTCGGAGGGAGGCATATAATTATCGTCCTCGACCTCTCTGTTTGCCGCTCTCTCATGAGGGCTGGTTTCTCCATCCTCCTATGCTAAATCTTGCTGGAGGGGGTTTTCTTCGGCATTCTCCAGAGTATTATTATCTCCCGTGCTGGAATCACCGTTTTTGTGTTGGCGGGATTTTGAGCGGCACCGCTGATGCCAGCGCTTAGGCTGTTTCTTGGAGGGGTCATCCTCCGCTGTTCCATGGCCATCTCCCTCTTTTGGGGTGTCCACCATGTATATGTCATATGACGAGGTGGCTTGCCAGGGTCTAGTAGGCGCTGGTTCTTCATCATCTCCTTCATCGGCGTCCAAACTGTCGATGTCTTCAGAGTCAAAGTCGAGCATGTCGGTTAAGTCGTCGACAGTGGCTACAAAGTGGGTGGTGGGTGGGCTTTGAATTTCTTCATCATCCGTACCCCAACCTTGCTGACCGCAGTCCGGCCAGGGCTCTCCTGATAAAGAGAGAGACTTCAGTGTCTTCAGGATATCGCCGAAAGGCGAGTGCTGAAAGATGTCTGCAGCAGTGAACTCCATGATCGGCGCCCAATCAGATTCGATTGGCAAGGGCACGGAGGGTTCGGAGTCCAGAGAGGAGTCCGGCTCCTTGGAGTCACAAGTCTCGCAGAATACAGGGCTGGTGTTTGGCTCCATCGCTGTTGGGATCACAGCCCCCGAGGTGGCGTCCAACCACCCATCCTCGATCGGCGCAATTGGCTCCGAATTAAGGGTCGAAGCTGATGCGGGTGCTGCCTCCAGGGCACTGTTCGGTGGCAGAGCTAGATCATGCTCGTTGGGACAATGCGGCGCGCTCGGCAGTGGCTCGACTCCGTCGAAGATCAAATCCCCGCAGATGTCAGCCGTGTAGTTTAAACTTCCGAATCTGACCTGACGGCCAGGGGCGTAGCTTTCGATCTGCTCCAGATGGCCAAGTGATTTGGCCCGCAGTGCGAAGCCACCAAAGACGAAGAACTGTCTGGGGAGGAAGGTCCCACCCTGGACTGCATCGCTGTCGATGATCGTAGGGGCCATCGAGCCTGACGGCGACGACACAGAGGAACTCTCAATGAAAGCACCAATGTCAGTGTCAAAACCGGCGGATCTCGGGTAGGGGGTCCCGAATTGTGCGTCTAGCCCGGATGGTGACAGGAGGCAAGGGACACGAAGTTTTACCCAGGTTCGGGCCCTCTCGATGGAGGTAAAACCCTACGTCCTGCTTGATTAATATTGATGATATGGGTAGTACAAGAGTAGATCTACCACGAGATCAGAGAGGCTAAACCCTAGAAGCTAGCCTATGGGATGATTGTTGATGTGTATGTTGTCCTATGGACTAAAACCCTCTGGTTTATATAGACACCGGAGAGGGTTAGGGTTACATAGAGTCGGTTACAATGCTAGGAGATCTGAATATCCATATCGCCAAGCTTGCCTTCCATGCCAAGGAAAGTCCCTTCCGGACACGGGACGAAGTCTTCAATCTTGTATCTTCATAGTCCAGGAGTCCGGCTGAAGGTATAGTTCGGCTATCCGAACACCCCCTAATCCAGGACTCCCTCACTCAGAGCTGTGCCTTCGAAGTTGTTGATTTTTATAGCACCGGAACGATAGACCTCCTCAATGACATAAGGGACTTCCCATTTAGAAAGGAGTTTGCCTGCAAAGAATCTTAAACGAGAGTTGTATAACAATACATAATCACCTACATTAAACTCACGTCTTTGTATCCTTTTGTCAGGCCATCTTTTAACTTTTTCTTTAAACAATTTGGCATTCTCATAGGTCTGGGTTCTCCATTCATCAAGTGAGCTAATGTCAAATAACCTCTTCTCACCGGCAAGTTTGAAATCATAATTGAGCTCTTTAACGGCCCAATATGCCTTATGTTCTAGTTCGAGAGGTAAGTGACATGCTTTTCCCTAAACCATCTTATATGGAGACATACCCATAGGATTTTTATATGCAGTTCTATAAGCCCATAATGCATCATCAAGTTGCTTGGACCAATTCTTTCTAGATCTATTAACCGTCTTTTGCAAAATTAATTTAACCTCTCGATTGCTCAGTTCTACTTGACAACTAGACTGTGGATGATATGGAGATGCATTTCTATGGTTAACATCATACTTAGCAAGCATCTTATAAAAAGCACCATGAATAAAATGTGAACCACCATTAGTCATTAAATATCTAGGGACTCCAAATCTCGGAAAAATAACTTCTTTAAGCATCTTAATAGAGGTGTTATGATCAGCACTACTAGTTAGAATAGCTTCTACGCACTTAGTAACGTAATCAACAGCAACTGAAATATGAGTATACCCATTAGAGGTAGGAAATGGTCCCATATAATCAAAGCCCCAAACATCAAATGGTTCAAGCAAAAGTGAATAATTCATAGGCATTTCTTGATGTCTACTAATATTACCAATTCTTTGACATTCATCATAAGACAAAAAAACTTACGGGCATCCTTGAAGAGAGTAGGCCAATAAAAACCAGATTGCAATACCTTATGTGCAGTTCTATCTCCAGCATGGTGTCCTCCATAAGCCTCGGAGTGACACTTGCGCAGGATATGTTCCTGTTCATACTCAGGTACACAACGTCTAATAACACCATCTACTCCTTATTTATAAAGGTGTGGGTCATCTAAAAGTAATGTCTTAAATCATAGATAAACTTTTTGTTTTGTTGGTATGTGAAACTAGGTGGTATAAATTTAGCAACAATGTAATTAGCATAATTAGCATACCATGGAGCAGTACAAGAGGCATTTATGACAGCTAATTGTTTGAAAAGACTGTGTCTCGGTCATCTATTTCTCAAACACCATGCAGTGCAAGAAATACAACAGAGGAGATCGAGTCTTGTGGGGAAAAGTGCGCAAACCTCTGCAGAGTGTACAAACTAATCATGGTTAGTCGTGTCCCCGGTTATGGACATCTCGAGTATCTGGTTCTTGAATTATCATATGGATCTCATCACTCTAAATAAATTTTGTTGGGTTGATAATTATTTTTAATTGGGATAGAGTTGGAGGAACCTTCTCAATGCTGTTCAACTACCATGATATTTAAATAAAATATATTCCTTTGTTGTAGGGAAAAATTAGCTTTTCGCAAAACGTTTTAATCATAGATCCTCCACCAGCCATATATGCATGTAGTGATAGTTTTTATCTGTTCATTACTCTCATGTGTTACAATGCCAGCATATTCCATGTGCTGACCCCTTTTTGGGCTGCAACGTATCATGTTGCAGACTTTTCAGACGAGGAGTAAGGTGCGATAGGTTGTTTGTCATGCACTCAGCTATGATGTTGGAGTTGATGGACTCACTTTATCTTCCAAGCCTTTCGATGTTATCGTATTAGATGGCCTTAAGCCATATTTATTGTAATAAGTTCCCTCTTGAGACATTCGATGTAATAAGTGTGTGATTGCCACTCTGTTATAAATCCTTTGAGTACTGTGTGTGTCAGCATTACCGATCCAGGGATGACACTGAAGCACAGAGACTTGACCGTTCGAGGTCGGGTTGCTACAAGTCATAAAGAACTCATATACTTATTGCAAAAGTTTATTAGCCCTCAAAGCAAAGTACTACTACGCATGCCCCTAGAAGGATAGATTGGTAGGAAAAGACCATCGCTCGTCCCTGATCGCCACTCATAAGGAAAGCAATAAAAGAACACCTTATGTGTCAAAATTGTCACAACCCTTTACCATACGTGCATGCTACGGGACTTGCCAACCTTAACATAAGTATTTCTCAATTTCACAATTACTCAACTAGCACACTCTAATATTACCACCTTTATATCTCAAAACACTTATCAAGTATCAAACTTCTCATGATATTCAATGAACTCAATATGGAAGTTTTTATTATGCTCATCTTAGATGCATATCACCTTCGGATTAATTTCACAATTAAAGAAAATTACCATGCTGTTCAAGACTCTGAAAATAATATAAGTGAAGCATGAGAGATCAATAATTTCTATAAAATAAAACCACCATCGTGCTCTAAAAGATATAAGTGAAGCACTAGAGCAAAAACTATATAGCTCAAAAGATATAAGTGAAGCACATAGAGTATTCTAACAAATTTCGAATCATGTGTGTCTCTGTCAAAAGGTGTGTACAGCGAGGATGATTGTGATAAACTAAAAAGAAAAGACTCAAATCATACAAGAAGCTCCAAGCAAAACACATATCATGTGGGGAATAAAAATATAGCCCCAAGTAAAGTTACCGATAGACGAAGACGAAAGAGGGGATGCCTTCCGGGGCATCCCAAGCTTAAGCTTCTGGTTGTCCTTGAATTTTACCTTGGGGTGCCTTGGGCATCCCCAAGCTTAGGCTCTTGCCAATCCTTGTTCCATAATCCATCAAATCTTTCCCCAAAACTTGAAAACTTCACAACACAAAACTTAAAAGAAAATCTCGTGAGCTCCATTAGTAAAAGAAAACAAACCACCACTTCAAGGTACTGTAATGAACTCATTCTTTATTTATATTGGTGTTAAACCTACTGTATTTCAACTTTTCTATGGTTCATAAACCCTATTACTAGCCATAGATTCATCAAAACAAGCAAACAACACACGAAAAACAGAATCTGTCAAAAACAGAATAGTCTGTAGTAATCTGTAGGTTTCGAATACTTATTAAACCCCAAAAATTCTAAAATAAATTGATGGACGTGAGGAATTTATCTATTAATCATCTTCAAATAGAATTAACTAAATATCACTCTCCAATAAAAAATGGCAGCAATTCTCGCGAGCGCTAAAGTTTCTGTTTTTTATAGCAAGATCGCAAAGACTTTCCCCAAGTCTTCCCAAACGTTCTACTTGGAACAAAACTAATTAAAAGCATAAAACCACATGTAAACAGAGTCTAGATGAATTATTTATTGAAAAACAGCAAGTTAAAATATTGGGTTGTCTACCAACAAGCACTTTTCTTTTAAAGCCTTTTAGCTAGGCAAAAGATTTCAACGATGCTCACATGAAAGACAAGAATTGAAGCGCAAAGATAGCATCATAAAACACGTGAAAACACATCTAAGTCTAACATACTTCCTATGCATAAGCATATAATAGGCAAACAAATTATCAAGGCAAGAAAAAACTAGCATATGCAAGGAAGTAGAAAGAAACAATAGCAATCTCAGCATAACGAGAGGTAATTTAGTAACATGAAAATTTCTACGACCATATTTTCCTTTCTCATAATAATTACATGTACGATCAGAAGAAAATTCAAATATATAGCTATCACAAAACATATTCTTAACACGATCCACATGTATGAAAAGTTGACACTCTTCCAAAATAGTGGGATTAACATTAACTAAAGTCATGACCTCTCCAAACCCACTTTTATCAAAAACTTCATAAGATTGAACATTCGTCAAATATGTGGGATCTAAAGTTGACACTCTTCCAAACACACTTTCAATATTATTGCAAACATTATAATCAATCTCATATTCATCATGGGGCTTAAATAAATTTTCAAGATCATAAGAAGAATCACCCCAATCATGATCATTGCAACAAGTAGTAGACATAGCAAAACTAGCATCCCCAAGCTTAGGGTTTTGCATATGATTAACACAATTGACATTAATAGAATTTATAGTATCATCATTGCAATCATGCTTTCTATTCAAAGATCCATCGTGAATCACTCCATAAAGTACTTCATCACAAATTTCAGATTCATGAATTTCAAGCAAAACTTCATAAAGATAATCTAGTGCACAAAACTCACTAGTAATTGGTTCATCATAATTGTATCTCTTAAAAAGATTAGCAAGCGGATGAGGATCCATAGATCTTTGGTTCTCTGTTTAGTAATAAATAAACAACTATTCCAACCAAATGAACAAACGAGCCAAGTAAGACATCAAAGCAAATGGAAAGACAAACAGAAGAAGGACGGATAAAACGGCAACGGTGAAGTGGGGAAGAGGAAAACGAGAGGCAAATGGCAAATAATGTAATGTGAGGGATAAGAGTTTGTGATGGGTAATTTGTATGTCTTGACTTGTGCGTAGACTCCCCGGCAACGGCGCCAGAAATCCTTCCTGCTACCTCTTGAGCACTGCGTTGGTTTTCCCTTGAATAGGAAAGGGTGATGCAGCAAAGTAGCGTAAGTATTTCCCTCGGGTTTTGAGAACCAAGGTATCAATCCAGTAGGAGGCCATGCTCAAGTCCCTTGCACCTACACAAACAAATAAGAACCTTGCAACCAACGCAATAAAGGGGTTGTCAATCCCTTCACGGCCACTTGCAAAAGTGAGATCTGATAAAGAAGATAAGATAATATTTTTGGTATTTTTATGATAAAGACTAAAAGTAAAGAAAGAAAAATAAATGGCGCAAGAAATAGCTTGTTGACGGGAGATTAATATGATGGAAAATAGATCCGGGGGCCATAGGTTTCACTAGTGGCTTCTCTCAAGATAGCATAAGTATTACAGTGGGTAAAAAAATTACTATCGAGCAAGTGATAGAATTGAGCATAGTTATGAGAATATCTAGGTATGATCATGTATATAGGCATCACGTCCGTGACAAGTAGACCGACTCCTGCCTGCATCTACTACTATTACTCCACACATCGACCGCTATCCAGCATGCATCTACAGTATTAAGTTCATAAGAACGGAGTAACGCTTTAAGCAAGATGACATGATGTAGAGGGATAAACTCATGCAATATGATATAAACCCCATATTTTTATCCTCGATGGCAACAATACAATACGTGTCATTTCCCCTACTGTCACTAGGATCGAGCACCGCAAGATTGAACTTAAAGCTAAGCACTTCTCCCATTGCAAGAAAGATCAATCTAGTAGGCCAAACCAAACTGATAATTCGAAGAGACTTGCAAAGATAACCAATCATACATAAAAGAATTCAGAGAAGATTCAAATATTGTTCATAGATAATCTTGATCATAAACCCACAATTCATCGAATCTCGACAAACACACCGCAAAAGAAGATTACATCGAATAGATCTCCAAGAGAATCGAGGAGAACTTTGTATTGACATCCAAAGAGAGAGAAGAAGAAATCTAGCTAATAACTATGGACCGAAGGTCTGAGGTAAACTACTCACACATCATCGGAGAGGCTATGGTGTTGATGTAGAAGCCCTCCGTGATCAATGCCCCCTCTGACGGAGCGCCGGAAAAGGCCCCAAGATGGGATCTCACGGGTATAGAAGGTTGTGGTGGTGGAATTAGGTTTTCGTGGTGCTCCTCAATGGTTTGGGGGTACGTAGGTATATATAGGAGGAAGAAGTAGGTCGGTGGAGCCACGAGGGGCCCACGAGGGTGGAGGGCACGCCTAGGGGGTAGGCGCGCCCCCCTGACTCATGGCATCCTCGTTGATTGCTTGACGTCCACTCTAAGTCCTCTGGATCACGTTTGCTCCAAAAATCACGCTCCCGAAGGTTTCATTCCGTTTGGACTCCGTTTGATATTCTTTTTCTGCGAAACACTGAAATAGGCAAAAAAACATCAATTTGGGCTGGGCCTCCGGTTAATAGGTTAGTCCCAAAAATAATATAAAAGTGTATAAATAAGCTCATTAAACATCCAAAATAGAACATATAATAGCATGGAACAATCAAAAATTATAGATACGTTGGAGACGTATCAGGGGTCGCGCCCAGGGGGTAGGGCGCGCCCCCCACCCACGTGGATGGTGGGTGGCCCCCCTCTGGTACTTCTTTCGCCCAATATTTTTTATATATTCTGAAACGTGCTCCCGTGAAATTTCAGGACTTATGGAGATGTGCACAATAGGTCTCTAATATTTGCTCCTCTTCCAGCCTAGAATTCCAGCTACCGGCATTCTCCCTCTTCATGTAAACCTTGTAAAATAAGACAGAATATGCATAAGTATTGTGACATATTGTGTAATAACAGCCCATAATGCAATAAATATCAATATAAAAGCATGATGCAAAATGGACGTATCATGCATCAGGCGTAACATTTAAAAACAAGAAAATAGTCATTCAAACTGGTATTGTGCAGGTCTACAGTACACTAGTTATTGTTAAAAAACAAAAAGGCATGTTAACTGCAATATCCTTAACAACAACCAAATATCGTAATTCATAGTGGTATTGTTGAAACTGTTATTGATGAAATTGAACTGCATGGCAAATAGTTGCACATATAGAGCATCACATTGTGAAGAACTGAAATAAAGAAGTCATAAGGACATCTCTAGGTGATCCTTAAAAAGTTAAAGGACTAAAACCCTTAGTGGATATATATATACTCCAACAATTTTAGGCCTTTTCTAGTCGATCCCCTAAACCTAAGGCCGTGCTTGGAATGGTTGTATTTCAATATAGAGGTGTATAACTTACACCTATAAGTTACTCGCCGCTGTGCAAATTCTAGCCGAAATTGAAACGACGGGCGCAGGTGTGTATTTTTTACAAGTGTATTCAAAAGAGAAACGGTGATCCAAACAGGGCCTAAGGTTGTAAACATCAATTTGATGAAGTTCAATGGAGGTTCAACCGAAAGTAGCATACATTCAAACATAAACATAGATAGTTTTGCATAACTGAACATAAAACATAAATTTAAACTAAGCTAAACTACTTTCGGTCGAAGTAGAGGTCGAGCCAATCCTTCCTCGTCATGTACGGTGTGCTACGAGTCGGGTCCGTGCCAGTACCATCATTGGGGTCATTGGGGAAGGCACTCCTCCACTCGTCGATGATGATCTCCTCGTCCTTGGGGCCCACCTTGACACCCTCTGCGCCGCCATCGCCGCCACCTTCGACCACATCATGGAGGAGAGCACGATAACCTCGCCGCCCTCCGCGTCGCCGTCCTTGCCGCCTTTGACTTGTCATCGAAGGAGAGCGCGATAACCTCACCACCCTCCGCGCCGGCAAAGATCGCCGGCTCCACCTCCACGAGCTTCGGGTGCTGCCGGCGGAGCTCTTGCATGTAGGCCTCGTCAGCGGCCTCGGCCTCGAGGTGCTCCCACGTCTCGTAGTCCTCCCGCTCCATAGCCGAGCTCACCACCCCTGGCTCCTGCGGAACGAGGTCGACCGGACATGTGCCGAAGGGGAAATTGAGCCTACCCGCCGCACCGTGGTAGTGGACCTACCAGCAGTTCTACTCCATGGTCGCGAGCTCGGCTGTGTGGAAGCTACCGAGCCACCGGAGGGTGTGGGTCTCCCGATCTGTAATCTCGCTGAACCACGTCACCCATCGCCGCTGCCTGACCCCGAGGTAGGACCTCATTGGCTACCGGGTATGAGGGAGGATGGGGAAGTCCTCGAACCGGTGTAGGGGCGTGGCGGCGGGCGGATCGGGGTACTGGCGGATCGAACCCGCGGAGGACGACGGGGACACCTCGGCGGCCACCTCACCGGCGCCGGGCAAAAAGGCCGTGATAAACTTATTTTTAGCCATTGGCTCCTCGAGCTCCCCGGCACACAGGCAGAGGTTGAGGATGGAGGCGTCGGAGATGGTGGCGACCTACCAATGGTTTCGAGGGTTGTGTGTGTCTGTGTGAGAGGAGGTTTGGGGTGTGTGTGGAGGGGGGCGGGGGTGTGAGTGCATCTAGTGCCCCTTAGTGATTTCGGTGTATTGAAGACTGATAGGTTAATGGACTAATGTGTTCGTGAGTGTACACAGGTGTATAAGTCTATGAGGAGTTTGATATTTACAGAGAAAGATGACCCCTAAAAATGAATGTCTTCAACTGAAGACTTTGAAAGTAAAGAAATTGGTGTGATCTTGAAGACTTGATATACATGCGAGGAATATGAAGCCTGAAGACTTCATTTTCATAGTTTCGTTTTTTCTCTTTCTTGAGTCATAGGAAACACCGTACTGTTAAAGGGGTCGAGGTAAAACTAAGGAAACGTTTCCAAGTGATGCTCATCTCAAAATCCTACACCTACCAATCCCTTCGAGTCAAGCCATTGGAAATCTCATGCAGTTCATTCAATTTCTTCAGTGAGAGAGACGAAGTTCTTTTGGTCTCTGAGAAATTTGTTTTGACTGTGGAGTTAGGAATTCGCGAGTGCGGTCCTACAAGTGAGGAACATGATAGCCCTGAGGAATTTGAGAGCCCAAATTTCCGCCCGTTGTTGTGCTATGTGCCAGCTGTCCCAAAATATCTTACCCACCTAACGGTGATATCATTGAAGGGCATTTATGTATTATCATGTCAGGCTTCTCCCTAGGCTATAAATAGCCACCCCCTATAACCACTAGCTGGTAGGCTGCTCCGCGAGAAACTGACAGTTGTCATTGAGAGCATCCCATCCTCTGAGGACTTTGAGTGAAAATCATCAAGTGAGGAAAAATCCAAAACCCCAAACCAAACACCTACAAACCTAAGTGATTGAGCATCACTGAAGAGATTGTTCCTGTGTGGAACCGACACTTGTTACCTTTGAAGACTGTGCATCTTCCAGACGGTTAGGCATCATTGTCTAGAGCATCCAAGAGGAAATTGTGGATCGCCGAGTGACCGAGTTTGTGAAGGTTTGGAAGTCACCTGAAGACTTACCACGAGTGGTTAGGCGAGGTCTATGTGACCTTAGCTCAAGGAGAATACGATGAGGACTGTGTGTCCTCAGGTTTAAATACCTAGCCGCTCCAACCAGACGTACGACTGTCACAACATTTGGAACTGGTGTACCAAATCATTGTCTTCACCGAGCTAACTGGTTCTATTTCCTCAACCCTTTCATTTCCTCATTACGATGTTGTTGTACTTGATCATTACTGATTGAAGAATTTGACTGAAGACTTTCCTCAGTTCAATTTCTTCAGTCAGTTTGTCTTTAGCCTGCTTATCCTGCGTTTACGCTTTCTGTACTATGTGTTTGTTTTCATTTCATCATGTTGAATGTGCTTCTATTCTGTTATGCTTGCATTTGAGTACTTATTCCGCTGCTAGTCGTTCGTGACTTAGGAATTTCCTCACTGTGAAATTCCTTAGTGACGAATTTGTGAAAATCGCCTATTCACCCCCCTCTAGTAGACTTAACGGACTTTCAGGGGGCAAGGTGGTGTTTGAGGAAATAATGCAGCAACTGAAAATTTTACTAGGCGGGAGTAACAAGGCAGGTCTACTAAAAATTTGGATCAAGGGCGAGTAGATATTTTTGAGATTGCGAGGGATGCAGAGGCGGGAGTAAAATGTCGGGGCTACTAAAAATTTGAATCAAGGGGCTGAAGTAGAGCGGGAGTAACAGACATCGTACACGGTCCACACATACTAATCGTGTGCTATCAAACATTAAAACCTTTCCAGGCTGTAGATATTTTCGAGATTACGAGGCAGTAATATTTTCGAGATTGCGAGGGATGCAGAGGCGGGAGTATTTGGGGAGCGACCTAGTGTGCTTGACACGCCGGCTGTGGACCGGCACACCTTCTCGCATAAGCCATAGGCATACTATACACCGACGGTGCTCCAAGATATTGTGTACTATATCTCACATGGTTGGTGATAATAAACAATGTGGCATCTACTTGATTTGAATTACATAATGGGGTCACAGCGGCAATGGACGCTGTTTGAATTGCTAGACGTTTTATCTGTAGTGAACATGCAACTATATGTGTGTTGTAAAAGAATTGGAATTATTCAAGGTTCATTTGGATATTTTATACATTAAACATGTTTTCTAGCCATTTCAGGTGCACAATTCAAAATTAAACTACATGCACATGCTCCGGTGCATATAAATTGGTTGAAAAATCAAATATGTGTCCTTGAGTGCATGCTTAGGCCCCATGCAAGAAATGAGAATGAATTTGAAACACGAAGGCACTATTGATTGCTGGCAAAACGTTGAGATAACTGGTTTTTAAATTCTAGTAAATCCAAAACTCGTCTGAAATTCATGAAACTTGGCATGGTATCATGGAGCGGCATCAACATGTCATGGTAAAAAAATTGTCCCATTTGCGGGCAGGTTTGGGTATAAGCTTCTCACAAACCAGAGCTTCTCACAACAAGCGTGATGGTTTTGGTAGGGAACGTGCCACCTTTGGGGACGGAACGATATCCATTGCCTCTTATTGCTTTCAAAAAAATTCTAGTGTTAACATAGAACAACAGGAGTGTTGTGTTTAATATTGGAATTTTTCGGGGTTCTTTTGGCCTTTTTTATACATTAACTGGGTTTTCTAGGCATTTTATGTGCATAATTCAAATTTGAACTACACTACTGCAGGATGCTGCTAATGCGACACTACGACCAGAGACCCTTCGAGAAACTGTGTGCGATGCAATAATCGCAAACGGTGGTGTATGAAAACCATTAAAAAGGTCAAAAACTTTTGCGATTGAGGATGCATCGAACATGGTTCAGATTTTAGCTGCGTGTGCGATTCAGGCCACACGGTTAACCCGTTTGAACTGTTTGCGATGAGGCACAACAACAGAAATGGGCAGCCATATCAATGTGTGTGCGATATACGTCATACAGTTCGCTCCGATGAACCGTTTGCTATTAGGGAGTGCAACATAAACGGTTAGCCAGATCAAGGTGTGTGTGATATACGGCATACGGTTCACTCGGACGAACTGTTTTCGATTAGCGGACGCAATAAACGGTTCAACTTAACAAGATGTGTGTGATACGTGGCAAATAGCCGTCTCGGATGAACTGCTTGCAATGAGAAATTACAACACAGACGGTTAATACAGTTAGTTCGTGTGCGATTCTGTGTGTACAAAAAAATTTGAAAAATGCAAACTAGTTGTTTGCGGTGGCTAGGAGTATCACACACGATGCATCTGCGAGTACTCGTGTGCGATGATTAGTAAGTTACACATATGTTTCCTTATGTTAACACTTGTGTGATAAATAACACGTGACACCGGATACGGTATTTGGGTTGTGTGTGTGCTCCACTTAGTCTTCCCGCGCTCTAGAGAATGCTTCCCGCGCTCCACATGGATGAATTGTAAAATCCACGCCTATTCCCTCACCGGTTTCCCACCACCAGCGAACGGCTTGCTGCATATAACCCAGGCGGCAACACACCGCCCCAACACTCTACGAAGATCTAGTCCTCACCCATCTACCATTAGTTATTCTAAGCATGCCAGGCAACGACCAAAGCTTCGACGTCAATTCCTACCTGTGTTACATATCGGTGAGGAGAACGAGCTGGAGCAGGTCGGGGAGTAAGAGCTTCATTGGCCGGTGCAAGCAATATGGCCCATCGGCAGCGATGTTGGTGTCACAGTCCTTGGGAGCACAAATCGACATATTGCAGAGGAGGTGTGATGAGCAGTTTGCCATCCACCGTACAAAAGATCTAGAGCTGCTCGGTGGCATGTTCGGCGACCCACCCGAAGAGCCGTCGTCACCAGTGCTCGTCGAGAGCCTGATGCCCCAGAAGGAATAGGCAGAGGACCTCTGCAATTCAGTCAAGATAAAGGAAGCCAACAGCTTCATCATTGCCCGTGGCGGCCGTGTCAACCTTGATCCCGATGATGTGGTGGCCAGGCTCGAGCACATCCTTGGCGGAGTTGATGTCCCGGACGAAATAGAACATCGCCAACGTGATATCTTGAGGATGCAGGTGATTGACGAAATTTGCTACCAGGCCAGAGACATGGAAATGGAGCGGTTCCGTGGAGTTTTCATGCGCGCGATTGCACGCTGTCAAGCTCTTCTGGAAGAGGCCCAGCAGCCCCAAGAGCCTCCCAGCGCCAACAGCTCCGTAGGTGGAGGCGGGTCGGGACACTCGGAGTGAACGGCCGCAAGGGTGCTATGATGATCATGGAGTCCAAGAAGACCATCGTCAGAAGGCCGTCAGCTCAGCATTTTAGCTTATATTTTATTATAATTGTATGCATATGTAGGTCGTGAGTGTTCTGGGCCTTGCCGCATTTGGCATTTTAAATTATCCTAAATACATAAGATAATTATTAAGAATTATTAACAGGTGTCATTGTAACTTTTCCTCAACGGCGAGCAGAGCGCGCCGCGGCCGCCTCAACGGTGAGCAACCACGTGGTCAACCTTCTGCCATCAATAAATTTTGACCTTGTTTCTCTTCACATTGCTGATTACAACGCAATAAGTAATTGCAAATCTGTCACACCTATCAAACTAATATGTGTTCACACTTAGCACCGGGCTATAAAAACTACCCACTCGAAAATTACTTCACAATTCCTCTCCTCATCACCCACAAAACTGGTTTTCTTTGCCAAGTCATTCTGTCATGACCGGTAGGAGGAGTTTAGGGTGGACATATAACCAGGTAGTAAAGACCAAGGCCACGGAAGCACTAGAGAGGTCCCGCCACGAAGCCGTAGCCGCAGCAGAGATGTCTGGGCGCGCCGCGGAGCCCTCGAACGAGCTCTCACGGGCACGCGAGGGCTCTCACAAGCGCATTCGCGGCGTCGGCCATCGCGACAAGCCGGCGTTCCTGAAGTCCTTCGCTGGTGACGATGACATTCTCGCTGGCGTCACTACGCAGCAGGAGCTGGTCGACGGCTTGATGAAGCTGCTCAAGATCAGTGATGCCTCGGTTGACAAGGCAACAGGCGTCGTCGAGCAACTCATTGATGATAATGTGAAGCTCCTCAAGTTTCTCGCCGAGAAGGAGGAGGAGGCCACCGACTGGAAGATGCTGCATGAGCAGAGCAGTGCCTCAGAGATGACACTAAAAGCGGTCGTCGAGGAACTGACGGGTGGGTTGAGGAAGCTCTAGATCGAGCGCGAGCAGGAGGTGGATGAATCCGTGGCTGCTTTCAAGCAAAGTCGTGAGGAATTAAAGAAGGAGCTAGAGGATTTTGCCGCCCGGCGATCCATCGACGAGTAGAGACAGTAGCGACCCAGATTGTTGTCTGCAATTTCCTTCTTTTCTTGCCCCCGCGTCTTCTGGGCTTTGCCGCATGTGGCATTTTAAATTATCCGGAATATGTAAGACAATTATTATGTGCGCCATTGTAAATTTGTCATCGTATTATCCGTTGCCCTATGTGGCAATTTAAATTAGGGTAGAATACTAGTTGAAAACACGAGCAAAGAAAATGCTGCCATGGGATCACAAGCAAAAACCCTCGTCTAGGCACTACAAAAAGAATACACTTCCGTGATGATACGTGTTTGTCACAGTAGGTCGCTTTTTTTTGTCATGCATGTACATCCATGACAAATTTATGACAAAATCAAGATAGTCATACATGTGCTGTCGTAGAAGTGTTCCATGACATTACCAAAATTATCATGACGGAAGTGTCCACTTCCATGACGATAAATCGCGCGTCACAGAAGTGCTTTCGTCAAGGGTGACCGACACATGGCATCCACCGTAACGGAACGCCATTAAGCTATTAATCGTGTTTTGGATCCGATAACCCGTTAACAGCCCCGACCAATGGGAAATTTCCACGTGTAAAATTCTTATTGGCCGGACGAAACACGTGTCATCTCGTCAGTGGGTCAGATAGGCGCCTATGATACGTCGACACGTGGCACGGCCCAACAGAGGCCCATTCCTGTGAAAAGGTCGGCCCGTTTGACTTGGTCAAAAGCTGGCGGGCCGGCCCATGGAAAGCCTGTTAACGGCCTGTTCGAATATAGCCCATTTACAGCCGCTAACCCAAGGCTCATTACGCCCTATCCGAATTAGGCCCAGTAGCGTCATCTGGGCCATCCAATATGATTCCAGCCCATTTTCACTTCTGGCCCATGTATAGCCCATGACGTCTTTTGGCCCATATGAGGCCCTATGTAACTCTTGGCCTATTAACGGCCTGTGGTGAAACTGGCCCGTAATGAACAGTGTATCACTTTACACCCATTAACGGCCTGTGGTGAAACTGGCCTGTAATGAACAGTGTATCACTTTATACCCATTAACGACCCGTTATTCCGTTGGGCCATTTCCAGCCCATGTTATCTTTCGGCCTTCTCAGAGCCCATTTATTCTTGGGCTCATTTCCAGCATTCGTTTACTTACGGCCTGTTACTGTCATTTTCTGCTTGTGGGCCAAATTCAGCCCGTGGTTACAGTCGGCCCGTTTGTGGTCCGTTAATACGTTGGGCCGTTTTCATAGCGTCATCAAATACGGCCTATTAACAATGGCTCGTTACGGTCGGCCCATGAACAGACGATTCCAACTCTAGACCGTTTACGGCCATAATGCGGCCTGTTATTGGCCCATGTTTGGCCAATCGATCATATGGCCCGTATAAGGCCCATTGATGATACGGCCCGTAGAAGGCCTACTGTTTCTACGGCCCGTAAAAGGCCCACTATTTCTACGGCCCGTAGGAGGCCCAGTGTCACTACAGTAAATATTAGCCCATGGTTATTGTGGCCTAGCTTTAAAAAAATAGGTTATTGCAGCCACTAGTTAACCGCGGAAAAAGAACTGCAATGTCTACAAGCAAACAAATAAACAAGACAACAAGGAAATAAATAAGCAAGCAACTAATGCTAGGCTATCACGACTATTACACATATTACACCCACTGGGCATCAAAGTTCGCCACCAGTGCAAATATAGGGAACAAAGCAGCATATCATATACACTGGCCGTCAAAATTGGCCACCAGTGCAAATAAACGCGGCAGCAAAACAAGAGCATAACTGAAACAACTTCAGAAGAGCTCAAGAAATGTTATCATGGGTATCCACCATGCTGGCAATATGCTTAGCAAGCTGATTAGCTTTGTCCTGTTTGGCGCTAAAATCCTCCAACGCTTGCTGTTGCACCAGAAAGTATGCATCTAAATGCTCCAGGGACTTCCGCAGTCCTTCCGCTTCTTGTCGCAGCACAGCTGATCGATGTCTTTTAGCTTGTAGTTGAGACTCAAGAAACCGAACTGATTCAGACAGTGAGTTTGAATAGCTTGTGCAAGCGGTAGTGGCCAGTAACTCCAACAATAAACCAAGATAGGATGTGTCACTATCCTGAACCTTATCTGCATTACTTCCTTTACCGTTGCTTAATAAGGCACTCTTCCCCAATATTCTGTCAGCATTCTAAAAGAAGAAACAAGCAGACACATAACAAGTTTAGCATGTACTACTATATGAAACTCATTTCGGTGAACCAGTTCATTAGTAAGGTGGACAGGATTAAACTACCAAGTCTTCTATTTCCAAGTACTAGTACATAATAAAAGCATCAAACAAACATATATCTATGTCCTATGGTAGCAATGGAATCTTAAATTAGAACAGTTGTTCATCAGGTTTAGGCACTTGTTCTACATGAACAGAGTACAGTAAAACGCAAGAATATAATACTTAAAAATAGAAAATAAGCTCATAGACCTTACCACATTCTTGGTTCGGGACAAGTACAGAACAAGGCATTCCCAGTCATCGTCCAGTAAATGTGTCTCAGGAGAACGTAAGGGAATTTGATGAGTTTCTTTGCCGGTGAAGTACGTTTTCTTCAGGTAATTCCGATACTGCCACCAAGCATTCTTGAAGATAGCAGAGGTATTAGCATAGGTTACCTCATCCTGAGTTTCCAAATCGGTCCTTCTCTATAGAGAAAAATGGGAAAATTTGCTGTATTATAACCATCATGGAGGTAGGATGTATGGGACGAAGCAAAGTAATTGCCATGAATAACATTACTTACACATAACTCCTGGACAAACACCTGCAACTGGCATTTTCCTTCATCTTCAGTATAATATTTCCAAGATGGGAAGATACGCACATACGATTTAACAACATCAAATGCGGTAGATGCTAAACTACGACTAGCTGGTTGTGCTTCCTCCATAGGAATAGGCGTACTAACTGGTGGAGTTGGGGTTTGCCGTGATAGTACTGGCCCTTTGGGCACTGAAGCTGCCTTGCTAACTGCTCTTGTTTGGGAGCTCTGTGGTGGAGATGGTGCTGTGTTAACAGGAACTCGGTTACTATCAGCTGGGGTTGGGGTTAGATTGGGTGAAGCTGGTTCTCTGTCCATCGTAGTAGGGGTACAATCTGCGAGAGTTTGGGTTATGTGTGGTAGGGCTGGTTCTTGTGCATGTACAACCGGGGTGCTATCTCCACCAAGAGGTAGCACTGTTTTATTTGAAGACCGTGTTTTAGTCCGCTAGATACTGGCATCACCCGCTCCAATTCAAATGGCTGATAAACAGGAAACATAGTTGAATGTACAGACATTGTATGAGAGACAGATGCAATAGATAGTGTGGAAAAAAGAGGGCATTAAATAGTTGACATGTATATTGTTTAACTAAAATGGATAGCATGACATAATTTCATATATATGATGTCTATCTAAACTGGATAGCATAGCATAACATAATTCAAAGATATGATGAATAACTAAACAGGATCGCATGACATAATTCACCTACATGTTATCTAAGTAATCAGGATCGCATCATTTAATTCACATATGTGATTTATATGCTAAACAGAGGGCATTCGATATGATGTCTGAACTAAGAATATGGTGTTAAATATTGTGTATATGATGTCTAAACTATGCAATGTAAGACACTGTATGCATGATATGAACAGTATAACTGTGCCAAGTTAGAGCATACACCTCAGTGGGGGAATAGGACTGGTCATCTGTCTCTGAATCCATCTCTGAGGAGCTATCGGGACCCAACAAGAGATCTGCTTCGACAGGTAGCACTGTCTGCTCTAAAGGCCTTGTTTTCACTCCAGATTTTTCCATCTCCCACCCAAATGGCTGATTCACAGGAAGAGTAGTTTAATGTACAAACATTGTCAACAAATGGAAATGTAATGAAGAAAAGGAAGGGCAAGATATCATTCAAATATATGATGCCTGGTTAAATAGGATGGCATTGCACATTTCACATATATTATGGCTGGCTAAAAGACATGAGACTGCATAATTCCCATATATGATATAGAAACTAAACAGGTGGCATTACAGAACATGTCTAAACTAAGCAGATGACATATATGATGTCAAAAGTAGGCACTGCAAGGCAACATATGCATGATATGACTAACATCATCATGCCAAGGTAGAGCAAACACCTTGGGAGGTAAATAGGAGTGGTCAGCAGCGTCCGAATCCGCCTCAGAACAGATATCTTCCTTTGGATTACAATTAGGAGAGGGGTGGGGAGGGTTTGCCATTGAACCCACCATGGAACGATGTCTGCATGACATTGTATTGCCGCGCAAAACTCTTCTCTTTTTCTCTACATGTTCAGCATGACCGTGTACAATATCTGACATGCATATGAAAAAAATATGGTGAGATTATGTAAGGAGAGCATGCAGAAATTTAGAGTGATGGTAACAACCGGTGGATCGATGTTTTTCCGTTGAACCAAAATAGCCCTAATGGAACGACGTGAATGTATAGTAATAAGTGATGCAACAAGTGTACAACCTCTTTGTCGTAGCCATGTCGACCTCAGCATCATTGGGTTGGTCGCTGAAGTAGTTGAGGCAAAGGTGGCTGTTGGAGGTGTGGAGGAAGATCTGAGGTATCTGTAGACGGCGTCCAGGGTACTGCTCTGTTGTGATGGATCGTTCTGTCGTTGGAGCAGCTCTGGTGAGCCGTAAGACGTCAAGGCTGAAGCAGCACAAGACAGACATCGTCAATCTCAAGTGGGATTCTAATAGCATCTCCAATAGATGATATAAAATGGATGTAAAATTAACATCACCAAAAACCACCTGACTACAATAGATGAGGTAAAAACTGTTGACTCTGAACTTAACTGTCGAAACTGAAATTTACTGTGGAATCTGAATGCTACTGTCGAAACTGAACGCAATGGTAGCAGAGAGGCACTTAACATGTAGTTTAGGGAGGGCCTGCAGTTCATCTTCAACCTACACCCCCCTGAGCCGCCAGCCACTACCGGCCAAACCGCCGGCCCCAGCGCCGCCTCGCCGCCCCGAAACAACTCGCCACCGCCGCCCCGACCAGCCCTCTAGGCCCCCCCACCCTGAACCCTAAGATACATAGTGGGGTACCTCTCTGGCGAGCCCCCGTCCCCGCTGCAGGTGGTTCTTCCTTAACTCCGGCGAGCCCCCCAACCCCTGAAAATCGACTGACCCAAAAGTCGATTCAGTCAACTGAAGTGTGGCTTAATCGGAGCAGAGCAGCAGCACGAGCGAGGGGGAGAGCAGCAGCAACAGCTGGGCAAGCGAGCGATCGAGCGAGAGCCGGAGCAGCAGCAGCAGATCCGGCTGGTATGGATGCCGCCGCCGAAGGGGCCTCGCACTAGGGGAGAGCCGCTGTGGAGATGTCGCCCGCGGCGCCGGCTTCAAGGTAGCCGCACCATGGGGGTGCGGGATGGAGCACCGTCGGTGCCTGGAGGTCGAGTTAAGGAGAAGGTGCGATGCGATGAGTGTACAACCTCTTTGGTGGCGTCGAGTAGGCCTCGGCTTCGTCCGAGGAGTCAGTGAGGATGTTGCAGTTCCAGTGGAGCAGCTTAAGGCGGCGCTGTGGGGATGGAGCAGCCGCGATAGATGAGGCGATTGTCGGAGCAGCTCCTTGGAGGTGGAGGACGGGGCGGCTGAACCGGCGGGACGGCGAGATGGACGACGGATCCTCATCCAGGGAGGTGGACGAGGGACGTCGAGCTGTTGCGGTGGACGACGTCGTCGGGGAAGAGGCTCCGGCTGGGCAGTGGTGACATGGCGGATGGAGGAGGGTGGGGTTTCGCAGCTGGAGCGGAGAGGTTATGGCGTCCTGGGATTTCGAATGGCGAAAAGTGGGTGATGGGAGGGGGTGAAGCATGACTTAGGAACGCGCTTGTTCAAAATGTAGGGTGTGTTACAAAAGTACCCCCCACCGATTTGAACTAGCGGCGCTTTTGGCTCCAGGTTAGAAGGGGGATTTCGCGTGTCGGGATTTGGCAGCTGGAGGGAGTTTTCGCGCGCGTTGTAATTTAGGGATAGCAAGGCGCGGGTTGTGAAGACACCAGTTTTGGGAGCACGATATCTGAATTTTCGGGATATAACAAGACGCGGGTTGAATTTCAGGGACAAGCCTAACGTGTCATAATATTGTACTTGTATGTACCAAATCAATTCACACTTCCCTCAACCAAAAAGAAAACGAAAAAAATAAAACTATTCACACCACACAAAGAGAGAGTCTTGCCCTGTTTTACTATACAAATGCTATTCAAAGCTACTCCCTCCTTTCATCTATATAGGGCCTAATGTGTTTTTCGATGCTAACTTTGACCAAATATTAGATCAATGATATATGACATGCAACTTACACAAAGCACACTGTTAAATTCGTCTGTGAAAGGTTCTTTCAATGATATAATTTTCACATTGTGCATGTCATGTACTATTAATCTTGTCAATAGTCAAAGGCGCTCTTAAAAATCTCATTACGCCCTATGTAGATGGAAGGAGGGAGTATGAATCCATGTTATGTCCGATTAAATTTTTTTGCTTGCTGTATAATGCATGCAACCTACTCATAGCAACATTTTAGTGCATTCCAAATGTCTATACTACCGCTGCAATTCGAACTAAATTTGAATTTGTTTCTCTATTTCAATAAGAATCTACAATCATGATTGTTGCCAACTTCAACCATCAAAGTTTCCTTGCTATCCGCCAGATATAAATCAGACGGCCTATAATGCAGGATGGCAGGCACACCATCATCAACAACTCCGTTTTTTATAAGAGTAGAGATAAAATACATTAAATGTAGTATAGCATGTTCATAACCACACCATGTTTATCACCGTTATATATATTCACACATCCATCGGTTTTAAACACTATGATAAATTCTTCAAATATCTGAATTCACTTTTTATAATGAAGTATATATGATCTCTATTCGTCTTTTACACCCACACAACCCTCTTATCTTTGTAGCTAGCGCTAACTTTCTCTTGTGCATGCACACGCCTGCATCCCTCTCACCCTCCCTCAGCATTCTCTAGCTCCATCGCGCAAATTCGTGTTTTCACTTTAGGTCATTCACCCATGGTGTGTGTAGGCCCCCCAGCTCCTTCTTTACGACACACATCGATCGATATGCCTCACTAGCCAGGTGTGCCTAGCACAAACACAAGCTTCCCCCTTGTCTTGTCATCGTCCATGCCTCACTCCCACCACTCTTTTCATCATTCTCGTACTCGCACACTCCTCCCCCTCGATATAGTATGCCTCTAGTACCACCTCCTACATGCATCCCTCTCTCTCTCTCTATCCTTCTCCTCGTGCCTCATTTGCTTCTAACACACACATGCATGTATACCGATCGATCTCCCAACATATACCTAGATCGACTTTAACTACCCCCCCCATCGATCGACGTACCTCACAAGTTATGTCTCTCCTTTCTCTTACAAAGGGCGATTGATCTTCCTATGTAGTTATGTCTGCTTACCACAGCCACATCGTCCCCCCTCATCATTCGTGCATGCCTCCTGACCCATCTCTCACACGCACGTGCATAGACAACAAGCAACCATCTCTTCTCTTATTGATATTGCGGGCGTGCCCTCCGTTTGTCTAGCAAGCCTATCCCACCATTTGTTAGAAGCAACTCCACTACCACCCCCTCCAACACTCTAGCTTTGTCTCTCTCCCAATCTTATTCATCTCCTGCACATATGCATGGATGCCAATCGATCTCCCTTAATACATGAGGCAGATCGATCTCCTTAATACATGAGGTAGGCCTCTCTCCTCCTCCACACATATACCAGCCATTGTACCTCTATAGTTAATTGGGCCTCCCTCTTCCCCCACCACACACCGATAGTCGAGCGCTGCAGGTAGGTATCCATGCCACAGAGACAAACTGCACATGTCCCATCTCACATTCCAGTAGGCCAGCCACTCTATATCTTTGACGTGGGCACACACAAATTTGATGGCACTCTTTATCGATCGCGCGCACGCACACACACACACATCATCCCTCTCTTCGATTCTATAGACACCTCAAGCCGATGATACCTCCACTCTCTTCTCGTGGATCGCCCCCTCTATATATATGTTATATCCAGGACTCTATTTCACACACATTGCATATGTTAAATTTTTTGATTAACCCCCCCCCCCAAAAAAAACTCTCAAGAACCCACACACTATATCTCTCTAGGTTTGTATATCTCTCACACAACCCCACGTAGGTGGTGTACGTATACAAGAAGAGAATAGTTGCACCGTTCACGTACTCACGCTTCGTGCCCAGCCACACCCGCGCGGGTACACGGTGGAGGTCATTTCTTTACGAAATGGCAGCCCACGTGCTAATTTGAACGCCTGTAGCTGTTGTTTACCTAGGGAGGTCGTGTACCACGCGTGCACGAAACAAAGTTCAACTTGACGCATTGCCACGTTATTCTTAAATAAAGTTATAGCGCTCAATGGCACGTACACAGAATATAAAACGATTTTTATGGAGGAAAAGGTAGTCCGCTCTTCAAAGTATCTCACACAAGGCTCCGATGGCCTCTCTCTCTCTCTCTCTCACCGTTGGTCACTGATCCAGCCGCATCCCGTCCGCCGGGGGAAAGGGAGTGCGGTGGCCTCTCTCTCTCTCACCGTTGGTCACTGATCCGGTCGCATCCCGTCCGCCGGGGGAAAGGGAGTGCGGTGGCCTCTCTCTCTCTCTCACCGTTGGTCACTGATCCGGTCGCATCCCGTCCGCCGGGGGAAAGGGAGTGCGGTGGCCTCTCTCTCTCACCGTTGGTCACTGATTCGGCCACATCCCGTCTGCCGGGGGAAAGGAAGGAAGTGCATCGTTTCTCCATTCGACGGTGCCGAGGCAGCACGTCCCGATCTGCGGTACACGTCTTTCTCTCTAACCAAGCTCCGGCGCGGCAGGGCCTACGCCACCTGCTTGCAGATTCCGCCCGCCACCGCTCGCCTAGTTACATCCCAACGACCTCCAGGTATCCCCTCCGGCCTTGCTCCACTGCCCGTTTTCCCACGTCGCTGCATGTGGATCTTCCATAGTTCTTTGCCCAAAACGTAGCTCGTCCGGCATACTTTCCATATTGCATTCTCGTCCTCACACCATTTTAGACAAACACAATCGTGTTGTCGCCTTCCCTTAGGACAAGGAATATGCTTCTTTTTTGTCGTCGCATGTGTCATCAACTGTTATTGGGCAGTAATTGTTTCCTTTCTACCCCTTTTTTGCAAACAGGGCTATCCATTTCACCTCATTGCTATTGCGACCTTTTGGTGAACTGCACAAATCACTTTTTTCTTAAGAGTGTTTTGTGCAGTTGTACTAAAATGTCACACGGGCAACGTCTCTACATTTCACTGCAATTGCACAAAGGGAGATTGGTTTTGCTCTATCCTCCTCATCCAACTCCGAGCCTAATCTTCTCCAACTAGTTAGTCTTAAGAGAGACCGCAAAGGTGACCGGCTTCTATTTGTGTGTTTATTGTTTCATCAGCAGTCCTCTATTATCGTAATCACACTTGATATCTTTGGAACAGGGACGCTCAGCTCTATTTTAGTGGAACTGCACAAAATGATCGGAATGTTGCATGCTCCAGACAGCTACTTTTTTCCCAACATGCCTTGTTGATTTAGACAGAGTTGGGGGGATGTTGCTGCCAATGAAAGCATGGATCAATTTTAATTTAACACCTTCTCACAACTTTGTCTTCAGTTGTGATGTAATTATTAGCTTTGATCTGCTAATAATTGACATGCATTAGCAAGGAAGTTAGTTTTTTATTGTTTCCGAAAGAGCATCGATGGCAAGACACGCGAAACAAAAGCTGATAGCTCACACCACTGTACAATTTCATGTCGCTGGAAAATTATTTGTATAGTACGTCAATTATGTAAACAAATGATGGAAGCTTGATAGCATTGCCAGAAGCCTCTTCATCATCCGGGTCCATGTGCCATGCACGAAATTATACTCCTTCGTTCCTAAATATTTATCTTTTTACAAATTTCAAACGGGCATATTTTAGAGTGTAGATTGACTCATTTTGCTTCGTATGTGTACTCCCTCCATTCCTAAATATTCTATTCGTCTTATCAGAAATTTCAACATATTTTAGAAAGACAAATACTCCGGAGTATATTTAAGAACCGAGGGGGTAGTGCACAACCGCATGGGAGACTCAGCCCGGTCATTGCGCAGCATTAATAGTGAGTAATGAGCAGTCAAATCATAAGCCCCACCTTTCCCACTGTAAGTTGCTCTAAAGAAGCAACCATCAATACACTCTTCTTTGAATCCGCTCATACTACTCCATCCGTCACTGTTTATACAACGCGCTTCAGAAAAAAGAAAAAAATCTGTGGGACCAAGGCGACTAGCGATCGGCCTGAAAAATAGCATTGGTAGTTATAGCACGGTGTCTATTACTAGAGGGAATAATGCGTACACACATGCATGCAGTGCTTCCACCCCGGGTACACACATGCATGCACTCCGTAGTAGTACAGTACATGGAGAGAAAATTGTGGACTTGATTGCGGTTACCATGCCCTAATTAATTGAGCATTAAACCAAACGCATCTAAAGTCTCTCTGGTGGTGGAAATGCATTGAGAGAAATGCATTATAATGAAGCGCACCCTGTAAACTGTGACGGAGGGTGGAGTAGTATGAAGGTGCAAAACCAAGTACGCGTACTAGTACTGCGCTTGGCTCTTCGCCCCTTCGTGAAGTCGAACAATGATGGTACTCCGCATGTTGGGTACTACAGTGTATGCCTCTGACAATCTGACACCGAATGGACTGATGCATGTCCACCGAGGGTAGGTTGCATTAGTCAAAAGGCGTAAGCGAGCTTCACCTTGTCCTGCAAGCTTCTCCTCGTTCTGCGAGTTGACGGGACACACCAAAAAGTAGTGCTAGTCCATACTCCCTCCTTTCTGGTTAATATGGCTTAATCTTTTTTGCGGGTAAATGAGAGAGCTTTATTCATATATAAGCATTCTTAGGACGATCAACCAAGACACTGGTCACTAGGAAGCCAAAAAAAGAAGTAGGAAGTGAGGTGTTTCATCAAGCCAGCTCTCGGCCACATTCAAAGTGCAGCAAGCACGGTTCGCACGAAGATGCGCCGCAAGGTTTGCTGACCTGTTTACATGCTGAATAACAAAAAAAGAGGAAATATTACTGAGCGCTACTATTTGTAACAAGATATGAGCCAGAATTAAGCGAGAAATGTGGCGAGTGTTCCATGCAATCAACTTCCATTATCACATGCGAGAACCCTCGAAGAGAACCAAATGTGTTGAAGATTGCTTTATCACATTTTAAAATTATAATAAGAGTGCAGACGCTCCTCCATCCGGTTCCTAGTAGTATAGTGTAGTATGCTTCTGGCAATCTGACACCGAATTAACTGTTGCAGGTCCACCGCCTGCGCGAGGGAGAGCTTGCATTAGTCAAATGTTTCTCCTTGTCCTGCGAGGCACCGCGCGCAAGCTTCTCCTGTCCTGCAACCTTCTCCTCGTTCGGCAAGTTTACGGGACACGGCAAAGTAATGCTAGTCCATGCTGCCTCCTCTCCAGTTAACATGGCTTAATTTCAAACAAGATAAATACACTGTCTATCACTGTATATTTCTAAAAATACGGTCAGTGGACTTCATAATACGCTCATTGCGTATATATTTTCCGGTGTTCATACGGTCACTAGCTCACCCTGATTGAGTATGTGTGTGCATGCACGTGTAGGTTGAGCACTTGAGCGTCACCGTGTGTGTTCCGTCGTCTGCTTGGACATGCATGCATTAGGGAGTCGCGTGCGTTTTTGCGTCCATCTGTACGTGTGACTGTTGCATACATGTAGGGGAGTACATGTAGGGGCCACTAAGGAGCAGTCAAATCACACGGTAAGTTAGTCGGAAGAAGCAACCATCATTTCACTCTTGAATGACACGTACGCAATATAAAATGGTTGATATGGAGAGAAAAAGAAAACCACTATATATACACTAGCAGGAGCCTAAGCTACAAGCCTGCTTGCTTAGGTTGCTCTCTTCACAAGCATAGAACGACGGGCCTGATCCCGCAGCTGGGGGAAGGGAACAATGTTCTGCGTAGACGCGGTCGACATCAGCGAGGGAGAAAACCCATAGTCGGTGCGTCCCAATCGGGGCTCATCGTGGTATGGGCCGATGCCGCGTCCCAACCGCCCTTCTAGCTACAGCCCGACGTCCCAGGTAGTCCATCTTCCTTTTGGAGCAGGCTTGCTCCACTGCCGTAGCTCCATCTCCATGTTGATCTTTCTCTACTTCTACCGGCTTCTACTTGTGATGAGTTTATGTCTCATGAACTAGTGCCAGTACTATTATTCTAATCACACTTCTTCAATATCTTTACCATCAGGGATGCTCAGGTCGATTTTAGTGGAACTGCACAAAAGCATCGTATGATCCGAGGGTGCCAGCCATCTTTCCTTTGATAGGTTCTACCTGGCCAGGAAATTAAATCATGTTTAGGGTTTAGGGTTTAAGTCGTAGTGACCCCATCAGTAGTTTTTCTTTCGTACACGCTCTCACAACTTTTTTCTTTAGTTGTGAAGTAAATATTGGCTATGATCTGTGAATCATTGAGATGCATCAGCATGCGTGTTAATTTTCCTTTGTATTTGATGGAATGTTGTAATGGGGCAACCTTGGAATAGGAATGAAAATGGAGTGGAAAAGTTTCCGTTTTTCCGGAGAAAAAATGGAAACTGAGAGAAACCAACGTTTCGTTTCGTTGGATCGCGCCATCGAGCAAAACCAACATTTAAATCACGTCTGTCGTGTTCGTGTCTCACATGGTCGCTCGGCATGCCAATCACCACAAACCGAGTAGTATACCATAACTTTCCCGCCTGCTTGTCGATGGATCGCGCCATGGAGTACTAGCACTACTGGAAGAGATTGACGAGTTGGGGGAGGACAGCTAGCTGTACCACGGACTCCCAAGAACTTTTTACATGCATGTTGTAGCCGGCTATTGCAACCTTTGAACACGGAGCAGCCGCGTGCACCCGGAAGCGGCGCGGGCGACGCTCTCTCGGTCGGCGTGCCGCTTCAATGTCGGCGCCAGTGAGAGGTCGCGTCCGCTCTGGCCGGGCATGAATGCGGCACTGACCGTTTCAGGCGGGAAGCACGCGCCGGTGATGAAGAGGGTTCGGGTTGGTCAAGACCGGCCATGGCAGCGGTCCGGACGTGCGCAAACAAGAGATGGTGTATGTTAATATTGCTGCGTATATAATTAACAACGTAAATAATGTGCCAGTTGGACAAATATGATTGGAGATGGAGATGGAAATGGAATTTTACGTAAACACGGATATGCATGTCTATGTCTATGTGTGTGTGCGCGACAACTCTCGCGACCTCGAAGCGGGGGCGTGTTTTTGATCGAGTTTTCTTTCTTGGAACGTTAGAAAATCAGTTTGTCTAATTCACATCCAGATGTTATTTAAGGATATCACATCTAAGCTCCCACAAGTATATAATGTAGCAACAAGAAACAAAAACAACTAGGAAAAGACCACAAACAGAGTGGACATCAACTTATATGTGACATAACTATGTCACATCTAGATGTGTCCTAGACAGACCCTTAAAAAATTGACCGCCAGTTTTCGTTTCTTTTTTCCGGGAATGCGCGTATTCTATTTAAAACCACTGCTATGGAGAGATTTTTTTACTCCATTATAGCCTCTTGTTTGATAGAGTTTCTCGCGTCTCGCTCTCTCACCCTCTCCATATCAAAACAAGATGACAGTGTCCACTCTATCTTCTCCTCACCGGTGGTCACAAATCCGGCCGAATCCCGTCCGCTGCGGGAGGTGAGGATGTGCAGCGTTGACGTTGTCGCCGTCGGCGACGGAGGAAGCCGATGCGCACCGTCCTCTTGGAGCTGGTGCTAGCGCGGACAAAGATCCTCCGCGCCCTTGTTCGCTGCCGTCGTGTGGGCAGATCCCGCCCGCCCGCCTAAACGACATCTCGCCCACCTGAGGTATAACTTCTTGTACTTGTACAGCTCCCCAGGTCGCTGCGTGTGGGTTTTCTTCTATGCGACTACTCCCCAGCTCCCCATGCATAGTAGCTAGGGTTCGTCGGCTGGTCCAACATCAGCTACTACTATTATAGAGGAAATGCCACACAAAAAGTTGTCTTGATTTATGCCTCGGTGGAGGTATACATGTTGCTTCGACAAAAAGTACATGGTGGTTGTGCGGTCATTGTCCATATGATGGTAGTACTATCACTGGTTAAATGAAGAAATGCTTTTTTTCTCGGGTATCCTGGTTTAGTTCTCATCAAGATAGTATGATGCTTCTGTTTGTTGGTGTACTTTTCATTAATTCTTATTGACAATTGAGATGTCGTTGCTAACCCTTTTTATATTTTTGGAAACAGCAATGCGTGTCTCCATACCCGGGCATGTCTTCCTCAATTTTAGTGGAACTGCACAAAATTGGATGGCCATTGTTGTTAATCTAAGAATGCTGCCAGAAAATTGAAGCAATGCCACTGTTAAAAGTAAATTACATTTTTTAACGAATGTTGTTTCAACAGAATGTCTCTGTTAATATGAATCAATGCAACCGTTTTAAATATATGATGAATTGAAGCTATTGTATTGCTGTCTTTTCCCATTAAGTAGTGAACAAAAATGGGACCAACCCAGACATGATGCTTGTCGCTTTGTTACAAAAAATTCAGCATCACCCCCTGTATAAGCCAGTAATTGATGCCACTCTCAGAATTAACTATTGATCTATTTTAAGAGAATTTCTCTGTTCATATGAATCAATGCAACCGTTTTAGAAATGCTATTGTCCTATACTTTGTTTTCCATCAAGATAAGGTAGATGCTTCTTTTTGTGGCCGCATGTTTCATCCTCCTTTATTGGCCAGTAATTGTTTTCTTTTTTGCCTCTTAAAACGGGGATATCTATTCAACTTGTTGCTATAGAAAACTTAAATGTCACACTGGAAACTTTGCTTGATTTCAGTGCAACTGCACAAAACTTGATTGGATTTCCTATTCGTGTTGGTAGATTCGTATTTTATCTTGGTCATCTCATGAAAGGTCAGTACAGGCCTTCATCCACATGATTGTGCAGTGTGCTTTGAGATGCTGTGCTACTTGTATTGGTACTGTTTTAAATAAATGATGAATTGAAGCTATTGTATTGCTGTCTTTTCCCATTAAGTAGTGAACAAAAATGGGACCAACCCAGACATGATGCTTGTTGCTTTCTTACAACAAATTCAGCATCACCCCCTTTACAAGCAAGTAATTGATGCCACTCTCAGATTTAACTACTGAATCTTATTTCAAAACTACAACACTTGTTAGGGATTGGCAGGATTACCATTTTTGTGGCCGCATGTTTCATCCTCCTTTATTAGCTAGTAATTGATTCCTTTTTTGCCTCTGTTTAAACAGGGATATCTATTCAACTTGTTGCTATTGCGACATTTTGCTTCGCTACGCGAAACACTTTGCTTGATTTCAGTGCAACTGCACAAAACGAGATTGGATTTCCTATTCGTGTTGGCAGATTCGTATTTTATCGTTGTTGGTCTAATGAAAGGTCAGTACAGGCCTTCATCCACATGATTGTGCAGTGTGCTTTGAGATGTTGTGCTACTTGTATTGGTACTGTTTTAAATAAATGTTGAATTGAAGCTATTGTATTGTTGTCTTTTCCCATTAAGTAGTGAACAAAAATGGGACCAACCCAGACATGATGCTTGTTGCTTTGTTACAACAAATTCAGCATCACCCCCTTTATAAGCCAGTAATTGATGCCACTCTCAGAATTAACTATTGAATCTTATTTCAAAACTGCATACCTTGTTAGGGATTGGCTGGATTACCATTTTTTTGGCCACATGTTTCATCCTCCTTTATTGGCCAGTAATTGATTCCTTTTTTGCCTCTGTTAAAACAGGGATATCTTTTCAACTTGTTGCTATTGCGACATTTTGCTTCGCTTAATTTTGGTGGAACTGCACAAAATGAGACCGGATTTCCATATATGTGTTGAGATATCTGTGAGATCTTCCTCACGAGTTGTTTCAAATCTTGGTCTTGAATGGTCAGTACCGACCTTCCTCCGAATTAACTACTAAATCTTAGTTCAAAACTGCAAACACTTGTTAGGGATCGGTAGGAGTACCATTTCTGTTAGGGATCGGCCGAGTACAAGTTTAAGAAATGTATTGTTCAGATAATGTCTCTATTATTATATATTATATCAGTTACAGACTTACAGTGTTTTACAAATGGTACTATCCTGCTTTGTAGTTCTTTCTACATGTTTAACCAAGGTATTGTTAAGATAATGTCTCTGTTAAAATGAATCAGTCGCATTGTTGTAGGAATGATACTTTTCTACTTTTTCGTTCTTTATACATCTTGAAACAAGGCATTGTTAAGATAATGTCTCAGTTAATATGAATGAATCACACTAATTGAGAATTGCTACTCTCCTGCTTTGTTTCCCATTAAGATAAGGTAGATCAGTAGATGTTTTTCTTCTGGGAGTATAAGTCATCAACCGTTATTTCTCAGTAATTGTTTCCCTTATACCTTTTGTTGCTTACAGGGATATCAAAATTAAAGCTCGGTTTTATTCCGACTTCGATTTTAGTTCAACTGCAAAAAAGGAGCCAATGTGTCCAAGGCAAACTGCTGCATTACTGGGTCCAGTTGGTCATTCCACTTTGCAGAAAGAAGCAGTCACTGTTTGCGCTACATTATTGAAGGAATGACCGAGAAGCTTTACAGAGTATTATTAGACACTGGTGACATGACTAGTCTGCAGATGTTGGGTTTCGTAGTAATTTCAAAAAAATTCCTACGCACACGCAAGATCATGTGATGTATAGCAACGAGAGGGGAGAGTGTTGTCTACGTACCCACACAGACCGACTGCGGAAGCGTTGACGCAACGTAGAGGAAGTAGTCGTAGTCTTCACGATCCAACCGATCAAGCACCGAAACTACGGCACCTCCGAGTTTGAGCACACGTTCAGCTCGATGACGATCCCCGGACTCCGATCCAGCAAAGTGTCGGGGAAGAGTTCCGTCAGCACGACGGCGTGGTGACGATCTTGATGCACTACAGCAGCAGGGCTTCGCCTAAACTCCGCTACAGTATTATCGAGGAATATGGTGGCTGGGGGCACCGCACACGGCTAAGGAATAGATCACGTGGATCAACTTGTGCGTCTCTGGGGTGCCTCTGCCTCAGTATATAAAGGACTAGAGGGGGGAAGGCTGGCCGGCCATAGGAGGCGCCCCAGGAGAGTCCTACTCCCTCTGGGAGTAGGATCCCCCCCCCCCAATCCTAGTTGGAATAGGATTCCTTGAGGGGGGAAAGAGAGAGAGGGGGGCCGGCCACCTCTCCTAGTCCTAATAGGTCTAGCGGAAGGGGGGAGGCACGCGGCCACCTTGGGCTACTCCTTTCTCCTTTCCACTAAGGCCCATCAAGGCCCATATGGTTCCCGGGGGGTTCCGGTAACCTCCCGGTACTCCGGTAAAATCCCGATTTCACCCGGAACACTTCCGATATCCAAACATAGGCTTCCAATATATCAATATTTATGTCTTGGCCATTTCGAGACTCCTCGTCATGTCCGTGATCACATCCGGGACTCCGAACAACCTTCGGTACATCAAAATGCATAAACTCATAATATAACTGTCATCGTAACCTTAAGCGTGCGGACTCTACGGGTTCGAGAACAATGTAGACATGACCGAGACACGTCTCCGGTCAATAACCAATAGCGGGACTTGGATGCCCATATTGGCTCCTACATATTCTACGAAGATCTTTATTGGTCAGACCGCATAACAACATACGTTGTTCCCTTTGTCATCGGTATGTTACTTGCCCGAGATTCGATCGTTGGTATCCAATACCTAGTTCAATCTCGTTACCGTCAAGTCTCTTTACTCGTTCTGTAATACATCATCTCACAACTAACATATTAGTTGTAATGCTTGCAAGGCTTATGTGATGTGCATTACCGAGAGGTCCCAGAGATACCTCTCCGACAATCGGAGTGACAAATCCTAATCTCGAAATACGCCAACCCAACATCTACCATTGGAGACACCTGTAGAGCTCCTTTATAATCACCCATTTACGTTGTGACGTTTGGTAGCACACAAAGTGTTCCTCCGGTAAACGGGAGTTGCATAATCTCATAGTCATAGGAACATGTATAAGTCATGAAGAAAAGCAATAGCAACATACTAAACGATCGGGTGCTAAGCTAATGGAATGGGTCATGTCAATCAGATCATTCAACTAATGATGTGACCTCGTTAATCAAATAACAACTCTTTGTTCATGGTTAGGAAACATAACAATCTTTTATTAACGAGCTAGTCAAGTAGAGGCATACTAGTGACACTCTGTTTGTCTATGTATTCACACATGTATTATGTTTCCGGTTAATACAATTCTAGTATAAATAATAAACATTTATCATGAAATAAGGAAATAAATAATAACTTTATTATTGCCTCTAGGGCATATTTCCTTCAGTCTCCCACTTGCACTAGAGTCAATAATCTAGTTCACATCGCCATGTGATTTAACAGCAATAGTTCACATCACCATGTGATTAACACCCATAGTTCACATCGATATGTGATCAACACCCAAAGGGTTTACTAGAGTCAGTAATCTAGTTCACATCGCTATGTGATTAACACCCAAAGAGTACTAAGGTGTGATCATGTTTTGCTTGTGAGATAATTTTAGTCAACGGGTCTGTCACATTCAGATCCGTAAGTATTTTGCAAATTTCTATGTCAACAATGCTCTGCATGGAGCTACTCTAGCTAATTGCTCCCACTTTCAATATGTATCTAGACCGAGACTTAGAGTCATCTAGATTAGTGTCAAAACTTGCATCGGCGTAACCCTTTACGACGAACCTTTTTTCACTTCCATAATCGAGAAAAATATCCTTATTTCACTAAGGATAATTTTGACCGATGTCCAGTGATCTACTCCTAGATCACTATCGTACTCCCTTGCCAAACACAGTGGTAGGGCATACAATAGATCTGGTATACAGCATGGCATACTTTATAGAACCTATGACTGAGGCATAGGGAATGACTTTCATTCTCTTTCTATCTTCTGTCGTGGTCGGGCTTTGAGTCTTACTCAACTTCACACCTTGTAACACAGGCAAGAAACCTTTTCTTTGACTGTTCCATTTTGAACTACTTCAAAATCTTGTCAAGGTATGTACTCATTGAAAAAACTTATCAAGTGTCTTGATCTATCTCTATAGATCTTGATACTCAATATGTAAGCAGCTTCACCGAGGTCTTTCTTTGAAAAACTCTTATTCAAGTATCCCTTTATGCTATCCAGAAATTCTATATCATTTCCAATTACTAATATGTCATCCACATACAATATTAGAAATGCTACAGAGTTCCCACTCACTTTCTTGTAAATACAGGCTTCTCCGAAAGTCTGTATAAAACCAAATGCTTTGATCACACTATCAAAGCATTTATTCCAACTCCGAGAGGCTTGCACCAGTCCATAAATGGATCGCTGGAGCTTGCACACTTTGTTAGCTCCCTTTGGATCGACAAAACCTTCTAGTTGCATCATATACAACTCTTCTTCCAGAAATCCATTCAGGAATGCAGTTTTGACATCCATTTTCCAAATTTCATAATCATAAAATGCGGCAATTGCTAACATGATTCGGACGGACTTAAGCATCGCTACGGGTGAGAAGGTCTCATCGTAGTCAATCCCTTGAACTTGCCGAAAACCTTTCGCGACAAGTCGAGCTTTGTAGACAGTAACATTACCATCAGCGTCAGTCTTCTTCTTGAAGATCCATTTATTCTCAATTGCTTGCCGATCATCGGGCAAGTCATCCAAAGTCCATACTTTGTTCTCATACTTGGATCCCATCTCAGATTTCATGGCTTCAAGCCACTTTGCGGAATCTGGGCTCACCATTGCTTCTTCATAGTTCGTAGGTTCATCATGATCTAGTAGCATGACTTCCAGAACAGGATTACCGTACCACTCTGGCGCGGATCTTACTCTGGTTGATCTACGAGGTTCAGTAGTATCTTGATCTGAAGTTTCATGATCATTATCATTAGCTTCCTCACTAACTGGTGTAGGTGTCACTGAAACAGTTTTCTGTGATGTACTACTTTCCAGTAAGGGAGCAGGTACAGTTACCTCGTCAAGTTCTACTTTCCTCCCACTCACTTCTTTTGAGAGAAACTCCTTCTCTAGAAAGGATCCATTCTTAGCAACGAATGTCTTGCCTTCGGATCTGTGATAGAAGGTGTACCCAACAGTCTCCTTTGGGTATCCTATGAAGACACATTTCTCCGATTTGGGTTTGAGCTTATTATGATGAAACCTTTTCATATAAGCATCACAACCCCAAACTTTAAGAAACGACAACTTTGGTTTCTTGCCAAACCACAGTTCAGATTGTGTCGTCTCAACGGACTTAGATGGTGCCCTATTTAACGTGAATGCAGCTGTCTCTAATGCATAACCCCAAAACGATAGTGGTAGATCGGTAAGAGACATCATAGATCGCGCTATATCTAATAAAGTACGGTTATGACGTTCGGACACACCATTATGCTGTGGTGTTCCAGGTGGCGTGAGTAGTGAAACTATTTCACATTGTTTTAATTGAAGGCCAAACTCGTAACTCAAATATTTTACCTCTGCGATCATATCGTAGAAACTTTTATTTTCTTGTCACGATGATTTTCCACTTCACTCTGAAATTCTTTGAACTGTTCAAATGTTTCAGACTTATGTTTCATCAAGTAGATATCCCCATATCTGCTCAAATCATCTGCGAAGGTCAGAAAATAATGATACCTGCTGCAAGCCTTAATATTCATCGGACCACATACATCAGTATGTATGATTTCCAACAAATCTGTTGCTTTCTTCATTGTTCCAGAGAACGGCATTTTAGTCATCTTGCCCATAAGGCATGGTTCGCAAGCATCAAGTGATTCATAATCAAGTGATTCTAAAAGCCCATCAGCATGGAGTTTCTTCATGCGTTTTACACCAATATGACTTAAACGGCAGTGCCACAAATAAGTTGCACTATCATTATTAACTTTGCATCTTTTGGTTTCAATATTATGATTATGTGTATCACTACGATCGAGATCCAACGAACTATTTTCATTGGGTGTGTAACCATATAAGGTTTTATTCATATAAACAGAACAACAATTTATTCTCTTACTTAAATGAATAACCGTATTACAATAAACATGATCAAATCATATTCATGCTCAACGCAAACACCAAATAACACTTATTTAGGTTCAACACTAATCTCGAAATTATAGGGAGTGTGCGATGATGATCGTATCAATCTTGGAACCACTTCCAACACACATCGTCACTTCACCCTTAACTAGTCTCTGTTTATTCTGCAACTCCCGTTTCGAGTTACTAATCTTAGCAACTAAACTAGTATCAAATACTGAGGGGTTGCTATAAACACTAGTAAAGTACACATCAATAACATGTATATCAAATATACTTATGTTCACTTTGCCATCCTTCTTATCTGCCAATCACTTGGGGTAGTTCCGCTTCCAGTGACCAGTCCCTTTGCAGTAGAAACACTTAGTCTCAGGCTTAGGACCAGACTCGGGCTTCTTCACTTGAGCAGCAACTTGCTTGCTGTTCTTCTTGAAGTTCCCCTTCTTCCCTCTGCCCTTTTCTTGAAACTAGTGGTCTTGTCTACCATCAATACTTGATGTTTTTCTCGATTTCTACCTTCGTCAATTTCCGCATTACGAAGAGCTTGGGAATCGTTTCCGTTGTCCCTTGCATATCATAGTTCATCACAAAGTTCTACTAACTTGGTGATGGTGACTAGAGAATTCTGTCAATCACTATCTTATCTGGAAGATTAACTCCCACTTGATTCAAGCAATTGTTGTACTCAGACAATCTGGGCACATGCTCACTAGTTGAGCGATTCTCTTCCATCTTTTAGCTATAGAACTTGTTGGAGACTTTCATATATCTCAACTCGGGTATTTGCTTGAAATATTAACTTCAACTCCTGGAACATCTCATATGCTCCATGACGTTCAAAACGTCTTTGAAGTCCCGATTCTAAGCCATTAAGCATGGTGCACTAAACTATCAAGTAGTCATCATATTGAGCTAGCCAGACGTTCATAACGTCTACATCTGCTCCTGCAATAGGTCCGTCACCTAGCGGTGCATCAAGGACATAATTCTTCTATGCAGCAATGAGGATAAACCTCAGACCACGGATCCAATCCGCATCTTTGCTACTAACATCTTTCAACACAATTTTCTCTAGGAACATATCAAAATAAACACAGGGAAGCAACAACGCGAGCTATTGATCTACAACATGATTTGCAAAATACTACCAGGACTAAGTTCATGATAAATTTAAGTTCAATTTAATCATATTACTTAAGAACTCCCACTTAGATAGACATCCCTCTAATCCTCTAAGTGATCACGTGATCCAAATCAACTAAACCATGTCCGATCATCATGTGAGATGGAGTAGTTTCATTGGTGAACATCACTATGTTGATCATATCTACTATATGATTCACGCTCGACCTTTCGGTCTCCGTGTTCCGAGGCCATATCTGCATATGCTAGGCTCGTCAAGTTTAACCTGAGTATTCTGCGTGTGCAAAAACTGGCTTGCACCCGTAGTAGATGGACGTAGAGCTTATCACACCCGATCATCACGTGGTGCCTGGGCACGACGAACTTTGGCAACGGTGCATACTCAGGGAGAACACTTCTTGATAATTTAGTGAGAGATCATCTTATAATGCTACCGTCAATCAAAGCAAGATAAGATGCATAAAAAGATAAACATCACATGCAATCAATATAAGTGATATGATATGGCCATCATCATCTTGTGCTTGTGATCTCCATCTCCGAAGCACCGTCATGATCACCATCGTCACCGGCGCGACACCTTGATCTCCATCGTAGCATCGTTGTCGTCTCGCCAATCTTATGCTTCCACGACTATCACTACCATTTAGTAATAAAGTAAAGCATTACATGGCGATTACATTGCATAGAATAAAACGACAACCATAAGGCTCCTGCCAGTTGCCGATAACTCGGTTACAAAACATGATCATCTCATACAATAAAATTTATCATCATGCCTTGACCATATCACATCACAACATGCCCTACAAAAACAAGTTATACGTCCTCTACTTTGTTGTTGCAAGTTTTACGTGGCTGCTACGGGCTTAAGCAAGAACCAATCTCACCTACGCATCAAAACCACAACGATAGTTTGTCAAATAGACTCCGTTTTAACCTTCGCAAGGACCGGGCGTAGCCATACTTGGTTCAACTAAAGTTGGAGAGACAGTCGCCCGCAAGCCACCTGTGTGCGAAGCACGTCGGGGGAACCGGTCTCGCGTAAGCGTACGCGTAATGTTGGTCCGGGTCGTCTCGTCCAACAATGCCGCCGAACCAAAGTATGACATGCTGGTAGGCAGTATGACTTATATCGCCCACAACTCACTTGTGTTCTACTCGTGCATATAACATCAACATAAATAACCTAGGCTCGGATGCCACTGTTGGGTTTCGTAGTAATTCCAAAAAAATTCCTACGCACACGCAAGATCATGTGATGTATAGCAACGAGAGGGGAGAGTGTTGTCTATGTACCCACGCAGACCGACTGCGGAAGCGTTGACGCAACATAGAGGAAGTAGTCATACGTCTTCACGATCCAACCGATCAAGCACCGAAACTACGGCACCTCCGAGTTCGAGCACACGTTCAGCTCGATGATGATCCCCGGACTCCGATCCAGCAAAGTGTCGGGGAAGAGTTCTGTCAGCACGACGGCGTGGTGACGATCTTGATGCACTACAGCAGCAGGGCTTCACCTAAACTCCGCTACAGTATTATCGAGGAATATGGTGGCTGGGGGCACCGCACACGGCTAAGGAATAGATCACGTGGATCAACTTGTGTGTCTCTAGGGTGCCTCTGCCTCAGTATATAAAGGACTAGAGGGGGGAAGGCTGGCCGGCCATAGGAGGCGCGCCAGGAGAGTCCTACTCCCTCTGGGAGTAGGATTCCCCCCCCCCTCCCAATCCTAGTTGGAATAGGATTCCTTGAGGGGGGAAAGAGAGAGAGGGGGGCCGGCCACCTCTCCTAGTCCTAATAGGACTAGGGGAAGGGGGGAGGCGTGCGGCCACCTTGGGCTGCTCCTTTCTCCTTTCCACTAAGGCCCATCAAGGCCCATATGGTTCCCGGGGGGTTCCGGTAACCTCCCGGTACTCCGGTAAAATCCCGATTTCACCCGGAACACTTCCGATATCCAAACATAGGCTTCCAATATATCAATCTTTATGTCTCGACCATTTCGAGACTCCTCGTCATGTCCGTGATCACATCCGGGACTCCGAACAACCTTCGGTACATCAAAATGCATAAACTCATAATATAACTGTCATCGTAACCTTAAGCGTGCGGACCCTATGGGTTCGAGAACAATGTAGACATGACCGAGACACGTCTCCGGTCAATAACCAATAGCGGGACCTGGATGCCCATATTGGCTCCTACATATTCTACGAAGATCTTTATCAGTCAGACCGCATAACAACATACGTTGTTCCCTTTGTCATCGGTATGTTACTTGCCCGAGATTCGATCGTCGATATCCAATACCTAGTTCAATCTCGTTACCAGCAAGTCTCTTTACTCGTTTTGTAATACATCATCTCACAACTAACATATTAGTTGTAATGCTTGCAAGGCTTATGTGATGTGCATTACCGAGAGGGCCCAGAGATACCTCTCCGACAATCGGAGTGACAAATCCTAATCTCGAAATATGCCAACCCAACATCTACCATTGGAGACACCTGTAGAGCTCCTTTATAATCACCCATTTACGTTGTGACGTTTGGTAGCACACAAAGTGTTCCTCCAGTAAACGGGAGTTGCATAATCTCATAGTCATAGGAACATGTATAAGTCATGAAGAAAAGCAATAGCAACATACTAAACGATCGGGTGCTAAGCTAATGGAATGGGTCATGTCAATCAGATCATTCAACTAATGATGTGACCTCATTAATCAAATAACAACTCTTTGTTCATGGTTAGGAAACATAACCATCTTTTATTAACGAGCTAGTCAAGTAGAGGCATACTAGTGACACTCTGTTTGTCTATGTATTCACACATGTATTATGTTTCCGGTTAATACAATTCTAGCATGAATAATAAACATTTATCATGAAATAAGGAAATAAATAATAACTTTATTATTGCCTCTAGGTCATATTTCCTTCAGCAGAGACCATTGGCAATTTAACAACACGTGGAGTGCCTCCACGATCATAGGCATTACATATTTTGAATGGGAAAAGCTTGTCAAAGTTTAATCATTGATGTTAGCAAGAAGCGACGGGACTCCACGATCATAGGCATTACATATTTTGAATGGGAAAAGCTTGTCAAAGTTTAATCATTGATGTTAGCAACAAGACGTTAGTTTAATATATTGGAATTGGAAAACCTTGTCAAAATTTGCTCATTGATGTTAGCCAGAAGCGTCGAGTGTTTTTTCATATTCCTGTGATCAGTTTAGAAGTAGATAGTTACTCTGCTGAGATATTCCTGTGTTAAGAGTTTGTTCTGAATATTGTCTATGTAATGCCAGGCCTTGTGTTTGATTGCAAAGTTGAGCTTGGAATGTTGTGGCATGCGGCATCACGAGCTGTTCACCGTGCCTCCTGAGAATAATGCTTCGTATTGTTTTGCATGTTGATCTAATGCCAGTGATTTTCTTGTTAAGAAGATCATCCTCTTCTGTTGTTTCCGTGCTTAAGAAGTTCATCGTCTAATGTTTCATTCATAGCCTATGCGACAAGTCAGGTTGGTTAGACGTGAAACCATATGATCTTCCGACCAACTCATGATATTAGGCCGTGATTGGATCATTGTTTTCCAACCAAAACTGCTTGTAAAACTGACGCTTGTAAATTAAAGCAAATGGTCTCGGGTGAAGGCGCTTGGTTGGTCGATTTCGACTAGTAAAATATTGGAAGTACTTGACACACGATAAAAACGCTGAACGACACTCGGACGATTGCTAATCCAGCCGTTAGCTGCTGTTTCAGCCTTGCCCATGGATGGCATGATACACATGTCGTGCATGTATCGTCTGGTAATGTCGTCCATATAGCAGGTCTCGTAAAATATACACTGGTCTCTCAATTTACACGCGTAACCCGCCGGTTTTACTTACAGACCTCGGGCCCTTGGTTTCATTACGGCTGTATTTTGCGCGTTGTTTTCGATGACGAGTAAATTACACTTGTATGTTAATATAGGTTTGAAATAAACCAGAGCTCCCAAGCGCGGCCTTACCGTTTCATGTCGTCTCAGTTTCTCGAAGGTGCTCACAGGTATCCGATGATCCTGGCTTCCTGAATGAGTAGCGGGCGCTGTATCAGACCATCCGTAGGGCCCGCGAGGCCCTCTCTGTTGTCCTTTGAGTTGTTGCGCTCGCCGTGGCGCCGAGCATTGTTAACATCGTCAACGAACATGAGGATTCAGGAGATGAATTTATTTCCTCCACCTGACAGCAGGGACCCACCGGATGGGCCACCATATTTAACGAAAAAAAGGTTTCCCCCTGACTGCTGGGACCCACCAGCTACACCTTCACACGCAAGGAAGTGCCTGGCAGTCGGGACCCACCTGGTCGAAGCGTATGTAGCGTTGTCATTCTGGTCGCGAACGTGTACGTACATATATATTGGTGGATGTAGAGGCATGCACGTGTCGTAGTAGAGGCGCGCACGTGTCGTAGTAGAGGCGCGCACGTAGCATGTACACGTACGTACAACGGCCAGGGTGCAAGAAAGAAAATACGGCCACGTATCTGTACATACGGGCGGGGTCTCGAACGCCTACTCGCGCATATGTACGGCGAGGGCTCGTGTACATGGCTGGGTCGGAACGGAGAAATAGTGTCGTCGTCATGTTCATGGGTCGAAACGGAATGTGTGGTCGTGTTCATCGGGAGGGCTTGGACGGAAGAGGCGATGGAAACGAGGCCTGGCGTACCGCACAAGGAGGAAACGGACCTCCTATGGTCGAAACGGGGGTCCTGTTGATCGCGAGGGGTGTGGTGTACCGCAAAACAGAGCAAACGGACCTCCTACGGTCGAAACGGGGGTCCTGTTGATCAGGAGGGGTGTGGCGTACCGCAAAACGGAGGAAACAGACCTCCTACGGTCGAAACG